>NW_006800426.1:280521-353363 GCF_000485575.1 Poecilia formosa
TCTCTCATAAATGTCATCTGGACGTCTGCGGGGTCAACGGGTCATTGCTTGAGTTGACAGTGGTCAAGACCGCGTAGTGAGAAGAAGGCTCAGTGGGATTCCCTGACGCTAAGCTTGACTTTTACTGAGTCTGCCACCTCCACAGGGGAGCTTATCTGATAAATAAAGTTCAATAAAAATAGGAGACGAACAGTTTTAAAGCTGCATGAATGAAACTGTGGATAAGTGCCTTTTCTCCTCATCACAGCCTAATGAGTCATTTTGTCTAAACAGCCTATTTGGTTGCCTGTGATTGGTTCAAATTTAAATGCCATGGCTCATCGATTTTATATCTCCTTTTTTGATATGGTCTTATGAAACACATCACAACCGTGGGTGAGTCTCATTGTAAAAGGATGATACGACAACACAAGGATGAGTCACCATGTCTGAAGTCTGACTGTTTTTTTATAACTCTAGTTTTTATGTTGATCTTCAAGGGTAGACATCCAGACTCTTGTGTTTACATCCCTCGCTGTACAAAATAATGAATTGGATGGTTAGAAACCGAGACTTTGCTTTAAGTTACATTGAAGCAAAGAGCAGGAAAGTCTTTACATGCAAAACTGTTTAACATCAGGTTGATTTATGAACCAGCTACACCTGCAGGAACATGAAGGTGTTTCTTTGGATCTGGGCTTGATCTCTAAGTCAGAGTGTCCTATGGCAGGGTGATGCATATCACAATATAAGTATTACATATCAGTTGATATCGATGATTATTAAGCTTTTTGTTTTAAAAACCCAAAATACTGCCAAACTACTAACATGACCTTTCCTCTTTTATCCGCAGTTTCCTCTTGAGCATGTACGCATTTGCTCCCACATGCTCAGGCGTACTGTTTGTATTCTGTGGACTGTCCACTGTCCGCAGACGGCTGAGATTTTGTAGTCAAGTGTACCGATTTCCTACTTTTCTCTTTACAAATTCCTTCATTTGCAACAATCCAAAAGGACAATAGGAAGCTGATGAGGAACTTGGGCATTTCTTCTCCATCAGGGCTGCCACCACACAACTGTCAGGAAACAGCAGACACATTGAGCATTCATGTGACTTTCAACGCTATCGGCTCACGTCCGCGGTCATAAAAATGTACCTTTGAGAGGAATTGTTCAGTGGACGTCTGAACACTTCCTCAACAGTTAGTTGTAGTTTTCACATTTCTTTAATCTAATCTATCATGGTACATGCTAGATTAAAAAAATAATTGTATCCTGTTGGAAAACTTTGAGTCAAAGTGGGGTATATTTACGATTTAGGAATATCCCCACAGACTGCTAGCTGCTCCAAATGCTAAAGAAAGACAGGATCCCATTTTACTCAAGAGCAGCCTCATTTCAGTCAGTAGTGTGGCCTCTGCTGCTCATATAAATAATTAAGGCCGTTCATCAGGAGGGCTCATTATGTCGTATAGTTTTAGTAACAGCTTACAGTATGTCAATTTGCTCCTCCCCAGTTTCAGCATATAAGTAGATTCCACCTAGTTAAGCTACTTTCATAATGCTTGTGGGAAAAGAAAAACATATTAAACATATCCTTTTGAATTTCTAATCAATATTAGCATTAAAAGCTTATTTATTACCTCTTATAATGTGTTAAAAATGTGTTTGTAACCATATTACAACAATCAATTCATAACGTTGGCTCATAAATTAAGTGTTCATAGTGCTTCAGGGTGCTGTGAAATTAAAAGTAACCATTTTAAATGCAGACATTGATGCACATTGTCATTGTGTCAACCTGAGAGCAGCTGTCGGCTGCAGCTGAGAGCAGGATAAACAGACCTGCTGAAATTCTACCAATGTTGCGAGATTGGAGGCTTCGCATCCAAAACTAATTGCTCTGTATACATGACTTCTGATTACACTGTCGTCTGTATGTGTGGAATTGTGACCATCTGAATTCAGTTCAGGTTTTTATTTATTATCCATTTGGAGGAAATAGTTCAGTATCCTGAAACTTTCGTAGAGTTTTAGGTTTTTTTTAAAGTCAAGCTTATTTGCATAGACTTGTACAGAATTTAATCAAAATAGCAGTTTAAAGTACTTTAGACGCAAAAATGAAAACACCAAACAGTCACCAGTTGAGAAACCAGTAACAGACATTACATTTTATCAAATGCCTTCATATAAATTATCAATATACATCAAATATGCTGGTCAATGTAGCAGTGATTATGGGTTGAAAGCAACTCTAAACAGATTAATATTTAACCTTGATTTAAAGGAACTCAGTGTTTCAGCTGTTTTGCAGTTTTCTGGATGTTTGTTCCAGACATGCGGTTAACATTAAATTTTGTCATAAAGCAAATGCACATCAAATATATTGATCAACGTCCCAGTTATCATGAATCAAAGGCGACTCTAGACAGGTGGAGTTTCAGCCTTGATTTAGAGAAAGTCAGTGTTTCAGCAGTTGTGCAGTTTTCTGGAGGTTTTTTTTTTCCATATATTGGAGCATAAAGATTGAATTCTACTCCTCCATGTTTGCTCCTAGGGATGCAGAGTAGACTAAAAATGAAGTGTCTTTGCACTAACATGCCCATCAAAATCAGCTGTAAGGTGGAGTTAGCGATGGAGTTTGCTGGCGCTCTGTGTACCCGACTGAAAGCAACCAGTCCCACCTTCACACCTCCAGGTTTTCACAGTTCCCTTCCTGTCTCGAAGCTCTTTCACATCAAATTCAGCAACTGACAGAAGAAATGGGGCAAGATTTAATCACAGATGTTTTTATGCCACAACCAGCTAAAGGACACGGGGATGGAAGGTACATTGTGAACATCTCTTTCATTTCCAGTGATAAATTGTGCGGCTGAAAGCCTCCCTCCCCCACCCCGTGTGACCCTTCCAGCATTGGTTTCGGCCTGTTTTCATTACACCAGAGGTCGTCATCGCCTCTGTTCCCCTGAAAATGATGCTGTCACGTCTATAATGTCTTGGACTATTTCAAACCTCACTGCAGAATGAAATCACAGCCTCTTAGGATACCTTACGCGCTGTTCCCATTCATGGTGAGCAATCTGACATGAGCTTCATCAGCTTCCTAAGGGAACAGTTACCGCACTCAGGCTCACAAACAAAGAGGCCTGTGTGCGAATGTGCGAGATCGATATCTAGATTTACTGCTGTGTTAACGGGGGGATTTGGAGTGAGCTTGATATCAGCGATGATGGATTCCTCTTTATCTGTTTACGGACTGGCGAGTGGAGTTAATGGCTTTGACACATAGCTTTTAATTTCAAAAGATCTCTGTGAATTCTGAATCCATCTATTAGTTCTGACACTGGGGTGTAAATGAAAGTGTATCACATCTATCATCACCACTAAATCTAACTGATATTTACGATGTACAATGGAATGAATTGAATGGTATTTATTGTTACTGGTACAGGTCATTTAGGGTTTGGTAAAAAAGTCACAACTTAAGGTGAGTGCATCTTTGTACAGGTCTGTGAAAAGGTATTCACTCCTTGATTTGATTGAGAACCAAAGCTGAGCCGTTTCTTACATTTCAGCTGCTGCAGTTCTCTTTCACACTGAACTGTGTTCCTCTCCTCGCCTGTGGTGGCGCTGCACCAAAAACCACTGAAGGCAGCAACATAAAAACCTCTGAAGAAGACACTGACAGGCAACTTTCTTCTTCATAAAATGCAAACATAAATGCAGTAGCATCAGATTTTAGTGGTTGTCGGATTTCTCTTTAAACTTTGGCAAAATACCTGGAGCTGTTTGTCTCACTACCGCCAAACTCTCATGTTTGTTTTGGTTGTATTTACCCAGAATGCCCAGCGTTACAGTCCATGTCCTGCTTTTGCAGCGTCTCCAGTCCACTCGGTGTTCTCATATGCACTAGAACCACACCAGTAACTGAGTTTCCATTACAAATATATGCAAGACTGATTGATATTCCGGTAAAGTCGAAAAGACACAATTTCACAATTCAGTTGTTTTCATTAAATAAGAAACCCAATTAAAATCACGTGAATAAGTTTGTTCATGTGATAACTCATGTCGCTCCGTCAGTATTAGTAACATCCGGCTGATGATCTTGTGACTCGTGTGATGCAAGTGTTTCCGTTTCAGTTTTACGACAAACCACCTCATCCTACCGCAAAACGATTTAGCAGAAAATGGGAGTTTTTTCCGAAATTGCCTTGTTTCCATTAAGCAAATTAATTTTTGTAATTTGATGATGGAATTTGCGCAATTCCATCGTCAATGAAAACTCAGCCAGTGTTCACGTCAACTGAACCGAGACCTAGGTTTTTGGGCGAAACAGAATTTGATTGCGCATTCACATCTCCCCAAGCGAACCGGACTTTTATAGGTAAATTGATTGGAGCTGGATTAAAGTGGACTAAGCAGAGCTGGTGTGAAATCTCCCTTAGACTTATTTGATTCACCAAACGGTCATGGTTTTTGGACTGTGGGAAGGGAGAACCCAAGCATGCACGGGTAGGACACTCAACTCAGAAACAACCCACGCCGGGATTCAAACCTGTAATCCTTTTGCTGCAAGGCAGCAGCACTACCAACTGCACCACAATGCATTTATCTGAATGTACACCAACTCTGCGGCTGTGGGAATCGTTGCAGCTCCGCCTGGGGAGCGAATCAGTCAGAACTCACCACTCTGAGGCCCGTCGGCTTAATTTGTTATTCCTTTCATGCCAAAGCTGATTGATTTTAATCCCCTCTCCTGTTCAGGTAATTAATAACTCGCCATCTGATGTTTGTGGCTGTGATTCCTGTTATGGTACAACACAGAACATATTCCCCTGTGAACCGTGGCAGCGTACGCATACTGTGGTTGTTTCGTCTTATTACACTCCTCCTGTAGCAAAGTCGTCGTGAGTCATGACTCCTCCAGTGTTGATTGAAAGCTGCTTCACTGTAACGCTTTGCTGCTCTTCATGCTGTTCTGTCAATACTTTTTACGACTGGTTTTTAAACATACATGTGTAAATGGGAACAGGGCCAGACGTCTAGATGGTGAAATTATGTCACTAATGATTGAGTTCAAACACACAGTTAAGATTTATGCTGCTGGATAAATGGCCTAATGCTGAGAACAACCAGGGACATTTGATCCGTCAGGTTTTACAGGTTTTAACTCACCCAGGAACTCAAATGAAAATTCTTTATACAAAGCATCAGATGGTGAGGATGAGCAGCAAGTCCCTAAGGGATTGGTGCCTTCTGTAGCTGACCAAAGAAGCGTTATTGTTTCTTTGGTCCCATCTAATTGATGGAACCAAAACTTAGACGTGTATTTTATTTCATTCCAGACAACATGGGAGAGTCTGTTGGTGGGGGAACTGTGAGAAATGCAGAAAATCTGGATGAGTGGCAAGAAGAAGCCATTGTTGACAGATGTTTGATTTGCAGGTTTTCCACAAGTCGTGGTATTGTTGACTGCAATGTTGATCAGATGAGATTGAAATTATTCTTCAGAGCACATTCATGTATTAGAATGGTCCAATTCAAGTTCTGATCTAAGTTTTAATTATGATTCTGTGGCAAGTCTTGAAAATTCCTTTTCACATTTTCTCCATATTTTATCACTTGGCTGGAGCCAGAGATTAGGGTCGTCCAGATAAAACTTTTTCATTTCCGATACGATACCAATATCGCAGCTTCGAGTATTGGCTGATACCAATTTTGACCCGATACGATATCGGCTCAAATCGGACACGCTTTTATTACCTTCTTTGTACTGTGAAAAGTTTAAGGGTTGATCAGAGAACTGTAGTCATGTGATTCTTATTTTTTTATGTACTGTTTTTATTGTAAACTTTTGTGCTTCATGGCTTTTTATTCTTTCTAATTTTGTAACTTGATATGCTCCTTTTACATAAACATTATTATTCTCTGTTAAGTTGAATCTTAAGCTGCCCATATTGCACTGTAATATATTGTATTAATTTTGATAGTACCTTGAGGCACTACAGATGAAAACTAACGTAAATGGCTAAATGTAAACACATTTAGGAGGTTTTTTACTTTTGGTTAAACCTCAAACACCTGCTGCTGCCGGCAGTATGAGCCGAGCAGACAGCCTAACAGGTTGTGTGTTCTTCCTGTGTGTGACAGGTTGCTTTTAGCCTGGGAGCTAACGGTGTCACTGTGTGTCCCTGTTATGGGATGCGTTTCGGCTCTCCTGGGAAAAACCCGCGCTCCGCCGTAGGCTTCGTTCTTCCGCTACATCATACACAACTCTCTGCAGCACGAGCAGTGCTTTCTATTGACTGCTAACCGAGCCTTGGAGTGGTTCTAAACCTTTCACCAGTTTGTTTTCGCTGAGTGGACCCGCTGCCTCCCATTATTAGGTCTGTGGCTCTGTTGGAGACAACCAAACAGCTCTTCTGCTGCTAGCGCGATTTAAGAGCCAAAACACATGGAGCTATAATTGAAACAGACAAGCTAATGAGCTGACGGTTTCTTTTTTTTTTAACTTCTATTCAATAATTCAAGTGGATACACACTCAGATGTTCACACACACACACACGCACACCCACACACACACGCACACACACACACCCACACACGCACACACACACACACAGTCCGCACCGCTTGGTGTTGTTTACTCAGTCCAGTTGGTTGAGGCTTTTGAATGACCGATGGAGGCCCACGCCTGAACGCTCCGCCGTTTGTGCTGAGCCCAACACTTTGCGCCTCGCAGGGCAGGCGGGACGGGTGGCTGGGAGGGGGGCAAAGAGGGGGTCGGGAGTCGACCGCCTCACATTCAACACTGGGCTGGGAAAAGTCATAGTCCAAGGCCTGTCAGGGTGGAGAGATTGATAAGGGGTTCTAATTGTTGAGGGTACAAATATAGCAGGATGCCTTCAGTGTTTACTGTGCCTCAGGGGTTTGCTAATTTCATCTCTTTCTCTCTTGTGTCTCTTCAGTCATAACCAAAGGAGCACGTCGTTCTGTCATCCTGTAACCGGACAGATTTCCTCAGAGAACGTGGACTTCCTCCTGCAGGAACAGTAAGTGAAGAGATGTGTTACTTTTCTGCACCTTGAACAAGGGGAGCATGATACGGACTTAAAAAGTCTTAAATTTTTGTATCAAAAAATAAGGCCTGAAAATGTCCTAAATTTATTTACTTATTTAAACTAAGTTGGCCCTTAATATGTCAATCACAGGTCTTAAATTTATTCTTCGCACGACCACTTAATCGTATATTCTATTTTTTTTTTTTCTCACAAGACATTTTTAATTGGGTACTTAGGCTAGTGCTAACTAGCCAGCTAGCTTTTTTGCATTAGTGGAAATTTATTGCCAGTTGGCTGGACAAAGTTCATACGTTTCTTTGAAGATGTAAGTCTTAAATTCCATTCATGATGATCTTAAAAATGTCTTGAAAAGTCTTAAATTTGTGTTGTTGGAACGTACAGAAACTCTCCTTAGAGCTTTATTGTTCTACTATTTACATTGATAAAAATGATTATTTAAGATCAGTTGCGTCTTTTTTAAGTAGCTGTTTAACTTTGTAACTTTATTGATAGTAAAATAGTAAAAGTAACTTTTCCAACAATTTTATTTCTTTTTAAACATTATTTGAAATTTATAGCTACAACGATAAATCAGGACTCTTATCATTATAAGAAATGTTCATGATAAATGATACAAGATAAATGATATGATAAATACCTTGTCCGTATCTTAGACCATAGATATAAACGTGTAGAAACAACTTGTTACCTTTAGTGTGTGTTTGCTTTCTACACCTGCTCCCATATATATTGGCTTGAACATCAACTCTTCTTTAACTTATAACAAAAAGCTATACTAAATTATGAGATATGAACGAGGAAATCCCATAAATCATATCTGTAATTCATATTTTTTGGCTTGCTCCCCTCAGTTTTTCCACAGTTCAACTTGCAGACTCTGGTTGAACTCAAAACCAAGTTCCTGTTTAAGAGGCGACCTGAAGTTAGCTGGATTTGCTTTCCCCACATGTATCTGCTGTGTGAGAAAGTTCTGTGCTGTTTGAAGTTAAGCTGCTTTTCTTTCATTCCTCGGTTTCTTGTGTGAAAAAGAAAATGTTAATGTTTTTTCTCAAGGACATGCAGTGATGTTAGGAGTATTCTTACCGTCTGCTGATGCCTCAGTAGGAACGAGGAAAACATTGCTCCCCTCTAGTTTAGACCAGGAGCGGAGAAATACAGCTGAGCGTACTTTTAGTTCGATCTGTTTTTCCCCTTTTGGAGAACTTACCAAAATATGAAAGTTCTTTTTTCTCTCTCAATGTTCAAACCAAAAACTGAGCTCACCTTCCCCTTATCTCTGCAGCTAATGGGGTTTGGGAATAGCTATAATAAGACTACTTTTTATTTAGAAAGTTTTTTTTTTATAAATAAATAAATAAGGTAGACACTTCTTTCTCAAAGAGGGAAAATCAATGTTTTCTTCTTTTGGCAGAATAAATTTTTAATAGTATGAACAGTTCTTCAAGTCTTGCTGTGCTTTATGCTGCACGGTGTTGAGGTGGTTGGCACTGATGCCTTGCAGCAAGAAGATCCAGGGTTCAAATCCCACGCGAGGGATTTGAACCCTGGCGTGCTAATTCCAATCTGCATGGAATTAGCATGTTGTCTCTGTGCCCATTTTGGGTTTTCGTCATGTACTCACCCTTTCTTTCACAACTGGATCCCCAGATATAGCGTGTCGTGACTGTGCATTGTTCTGCTGAGAATCTAGAGATATTTAAAATGGTGTTTTAATAGTACATGTAAGGTATGGCATGTGGAAACTTGCTAAGCTTATGTTGAAGATGCAGCAGACCTGTTCTTATTACATCTGAGTACAAAGTAACAATGTCTCACCAGTGTTGCAGAGTCAACGTAAAAGCAACACGGTGAAGTAAAGCTGGATTTTTTTTGCTACGCTCTTGGAGTAGCAGGTGTTTTTTGTCAGACTTGTTTTGTGTTTATGGGTCTCAGGTTCCCTCCAAAAGGCTCAGCAGATAGAAAATTACAATAGAATAACAAAGCTTGTACAGAAACAAGAGGTTTCACCTTAACAAACTGTAAATGTGTCTGGTGTAATTTTGGCTAAAACTAGTTTTGTTCATTCAGTGAAGCTTCTCACAGTGGGTAGAATATCCAGACATCTTATTCAACCAAGAGTAGCGATACTTCATACTAACATTACTCAGATGGTCGGATCTTTAAGCTCATCATATCAGCTACTTCTTGGTGAAACGCTGGTGAAAACATTGTTTAAAGGCTAACAGAGGAGCGGTGCTGTGAGGACTTCCTGAAGGGAGAGAGGCCCAATTTCAGTCCATTAAATTACAAAGTCATATTTGACATGTATGGCATGCGAAAGTGACATGGTGACGTGATCGTTCTATGAAATGGCACTGTGTTCCTGGAAATCACATTATACTGCCTCTTTAAATGTGATTCGGGTGTGTAGGAGCAGAGACTCGTCTAAAACGTGCCAGCGTCTGGCCGTCGGGGACCAGAATTTTCTCCCCTTGATTTAGTCTGTCAGCTCAGTTGGCCGTTTCTATTGGCCCCAGCAATCATTACTGGCAGATATCGATTGAGAAGAGTTTCTCTTTTCTTAGAAGGTCAAACCGAAGAGCTTGTTGACCACCAGAGGATAAGACACAAAGAAAAGATTGAGGAGGACAAATTGGCCAACGTTTAAAAGTGATGTTACCCGAGGGAAAACTGAAGTTGTGTGTTTTTTTTTTACACTTTGTCTGTCCAGATTAGAGAAGAGACAGTAGAAATAAGTGGAATGGATAACAGAGCTGACAGTTTATGGTGTTTTCTGCGGCTGCAGCAGCTGTTCAAGAATTATAAAAAAAAGGGATGAATGTTAGCCACAAAAAAACAAAAAACAATAAGGTCAAGTTTTATTTTCTTTTGAATATTTTAAATTTGCTCTACGAATAAATCTCTGAATGGATTACTACGACTTATTTGGAGTTACGTTCAGAAGAGAAATATGCAATTAGGCGAATTTATCAGTTCTGAATGGCCAACAGGTGCAGGTCCACTGTGCTCCGACAGTTTTATAAGGGGAGATCAGACCGGGAAGGTTTATGCACTTCTTCATTTAAAAGAAAATATTCCTATTTATGCAAGTTTGCTTCATTACACAAGAAGCAACCAAACTGGATAATGGCAGCAAACAGTAAATAAATGTTGGGGTTTTAAATAAAATGCATTACATCATCTGCATAAAGTGAAACTAAACCTGAGTTCAGATTTCCTCTGCAGGTGCAGAAGACATTTATATTTTTCTGATTTACAATATAAGACAAGAGAATTTAGGGTGGGAACATGCAAAAGTAAAAGATATACCAATAGAGAAAAATTAATGTTGAACTACACGTGATTATGAGACGTGGTTGAGATCATGTTAAAATTTAATATCACACATTAAAATCATCAATGGAATTTTAAAGAGCTGCAGAGTCACATCACACATTTAGTCACTATTGAGGTGAAAGCTGGGAGAAAAACCAGAAATCACAGGGAACTATGAATTAAAAATTAAAGATTAAAATGATCTATGATCAGTATTAAAGTAAGATTATCTATGTTGTCATTAAAGTAAGATTTTTTTTCCCAGTCTGTGACACAGATTTCTTAGAAGGACTAACTTGTGAAATTATAAACCAGTCTCTTTGTGCTGAGCTGTGGGTTCATGTATTCATGATCCAGAGAAAGAAATCCTACTAATACATCACTGGATTATTTCAGCTGGATCCAGGTTAAAATGCTGCCTACCAGTAAATAGCTAAAATAGGAAATAGGACATTGATTTCCGTTATGCTCAGCTCTAAATTATAATCTCATCTGCTGCAGAGTTCAGAATAACTTCCTTTTCCTTTGTAATTAACGGTTTTAATTGCTGTTTCTGGGCGTGTCATGAATATTTAATGAGGCTGCCTCGTCTCACCTGCTCTCCTGTAAGAGCTCTTTGCTCTCAGGTTTTGCAGATATCGATACTTCTGTGATTGAATTAGCTGGTTTCAGCCCATTAGACCTCTGCAGGCTCATACAGATCTTGGCTACCATTATCTTTTTATGATTTTTGTAAGTGGATAACTGGATAAAATTAAGCCAGATTTTCCAGTTTTTTTGTTTGTTTTTCTTTTACAGTTATGAACACATATTTGCTTTGGAGAACTGCTAATGTAGGACAGAATGGCCGTGGACCCGGCATGGACCTGGATGAAAATTATCAGCGTTATCACAGCAAAATATGCGTCATGGTGACAGTTTCAACAAATATGCAAAAAAAAAATTTTTTTGTAAAAGTTACATACTGCAGCTTTAAATAACAGTCCTGTGGTTAGAAATGAAATGAGTTAAAGAAGGAGCTGCGTAATAGCACCACTGTTAGCTTGTCATGTTGTAATGTTTGATTAGATGCATGCAGGTGAACCATCTGTCATGGCTGAGCGTTATGTAAACACATCAGAGCCAAATTCAGTCACTAATTCAGGGAAGATCAATTAATCAGGCCTATGCAGCAGCAGATCTGATTAAGGGGCGCATCAAAATGTAATAAAGTGTCATTAAACAGACACAGTCTCTTCTTCTTCATTTCCTCTTTTTTTCTCCACCATTCCGTCACTTTTCATTTCCTCTCTCCATCTTTCTCCATCCTGCTTGATCGCTGTAGCTTCTGTTTCCCTTTTCTCCCCTTTATGCCTCTGTGGCTTTTTGTTTGAATTTGCATTTTTCGTTCATCTGAATCCTGTAGTTTTTGTTTTCAGAATTTTGTTTAACTCTTATTTTTAATGAGATTTCACCTAAAAATCAGCACAGCTAGCTTTCATAGGTTCTACTTTAATTCAATCTTTAAAGACGAAGCACAGAATGTTATTGCCAGCTGTAATGGTACTTTTAGAAGATAACATGTTATATATTAAAGCTTTACTATTAATTCTGGCACTTTTAAAGAAAAGACTAAAAGATAAATAAAAACTGTTTTTCTTATGACATTTTTAAGATCTAGACCCAAATGCAGGCAGGAAGTAGGTGGAAAAATGGGTAAAAATAAAAAAGGATCATTTAAAAAAAAGAACATTCAAGAACTTGCAAAAACTAAAGTTTAGAAGGAGTGAAAATACTAAACCACAAGAGGCATTTCTGCTGGAAACAGAGACTGACAGCAGTAAACACCAGCACAAATACAAGCTAGGAGTAAAAACACTCTCACGCTACAGAGATCTATAAACGGTAAATAAAGATTTCAACTCAAAGCAGAATAGAAATACATATGAAGTGGAAACAGAACAAAACCACAAGGAATCTTTAAACTATTTAATTGAATATGACAAATTCTAAAATAAGACAAAACCCAAAGTCCCAAAGGTTTTAAATTTTATGCTTTATTGGACACATCTTGATAAATATTTGCTGTTCTTAAACAGATGGGACAATTCTCATGTGTAAAACAATGTTTAATTTTTGTATGCATTTTTTATAGATCAGATTAAAAGCATTACACAGGCTTAATAAGTAGTTTTTAAGTCTCAAATTTGATATCAAGTTTAAATTTTATAAACCATTTAGATATAAAATTTGAAGTAATACAATGTTTTTTAGTGATACTTTCAATCAATAGTAACAATTATAAGTCAAGTTTTTCTTATTTATAAGTTAAAATAAAAAACACTTATAAGTTTAAAAATAATTAAAGCTGAAAGTGGAAGAATATAACTTTTATCCAAACATGTTTAGTTTGCAGAAATGCTCCCCTCTCTAATACAATCAAATTAAATTATGGAAATGTTTCCACCTTTTTCAGAACAATAAGGACAAAAAACACATAAAGGAAGAAAAATAACAAAAAATTTAAGATACAGCAATCAGACTCTTAGTGGTTGATACCAGTTTCCACTTTCCTTTAAGCTCTAATAACAGGTAAATTACAGACAGCCTTCTGGCTCTGTTTTCTGGTTACTGTGTTTTCCAGCTTGGATCTATTTCAAATCTGACTCTCAACTAAAAGAGGTTTCAGTTCCAACCTTTTTTTTTTTTTTGGCTGCAATACAAACAAAGGAAATGTAAGTCTTTGCGTTTGTGTCCATGCTGGTGTGAGCTCTCAGGCTACTTTCATCTGGTGAAACTGTGCTTTGAGGGTTATTGAGCAGGATTGGAGTGGAAGCTTTCAGCTGTAGGACAGAACTAAAATAAAGCGAGAGGCAGCGACACGGCTCACCCACCGCAGGAAAACCATCTGAGTTAGTGATTCATTTAAATAGATTAATTATTTCACATGTACACAAGACCTGTTTCATTTTAGAAAGGTTATTTACTTAATATAGCTAGAAATCTGTGCATGCAAAATACTTTGAAAAGTGTCATCTACAGGTGAAACTGAAAACATTGACTTTGTAGGGATTTCAGGTAAAAAAAAAATGTTTCAAAACCAACATTTCTCATTTAAATCAAATTATTCAAGGCATAACAGTGTATGCAGTAACACTTCAAAAATGTTAACCAAACTTGACTGTTAATGTAACGAAATGGAACGTGGTATTGGACTCACAAGAACAAATTAAGTTCTGATTTATGCTGCATTTTTCACAAATTCACTTTTCTGTTATTTGTACAAATATTGAAAATTTCATAAATCACAAACAGTATTTAAAAAAAAACAACATATTTTATAAGGTAAAGTGTGAGTAGTTAACTTGCATAGGAAGCAGATACCAGTTTTAGCATCGTTAGCAGTTAGCCTGTGATGGTATTTTAATTTGGCCGCCAGGTCGTTCATATCTTGTCAGCCAGTGTGTTTTCTCCTTAAAGAATACTAAAATGATAATAATTTAAAAGTGTGAGAGGTTTCTTAAAAGCTTGTAGCCTATAAACATGTGTTAGCTAGTAAGCTAGCCCAACAAGAAGGATTTTTGTCAACAACAACCTACATTTGGTAAAAAAAAAACTAGCCTCTTGTTCTAAGCTTTGCCTCGGCTGTTGAGAAACAATTGCTTCCTGTTGAAGTTTTAAATGATTGGATATGATTTTACTGAATCGCTAATGTTTGGCTGTGACGTATCTAATGTGCTAGCTTGATGAGGCTTACAAGAAATGGTGTGTGCTGTGAACGTGCTACAATATCTTTGTCTTAAACTTTCCTCTTGCTCTGACTTTATTTGCTTGATATTTTGAATCGTGGCCAACACTGACCCGGTGTCTTCATTCATGTCAAGAGCCAAGAAACTGTAAGGTATACAAATAATTTACCTTTGCCAGACCATAAAACAGAACCAGTGCATTTGTGTGTTCAGTCGTGAAGAGACCCAATATCAGAAACAGAAACTAAACTATTTTTCGGGCAAGGTTGTGACACTTAATTATTTATTAACACTGATTTATTATACTGCGAAGTTTGCAATTCAGTAATAGTAAAAAAACAGAATATATTGTTTTCATATAATAAATCTACACAAACAAGAATGCGAAAGTAGGAACCACACGGTTCCTACTGTTGGTGTGCAACATCTGGTCATAGATGAGGAAACCCAAACTTAAGATTCACAGATAGAAATTTTGTGCTGCAAATGTTCAAGCTGAACAACAGCCTTGAAGCAACAACTTTCAGGAGTCTTACCATCAACTTGCTGTTGCTAGGAAACAGTTGAAGAGGTAGCAAAAAAATTGTTTTAGCTGGACTTAAATGTTTCATGTTTCCTGTTGATGTGAGCAGGTTATAAATGTAGCGGGTTAAGTTGGTGTACCTTAACCAGGCAGTGGGATCTTTTTGTCTTCAACATTTGTAAAGCATTTCTCAGTCCTCTAAGTTAAGCTAAGCTAATTTATTTCACCACTTTCCATCTCACATTTCTAAAAACCTTCAGACTTTAGTGTAAAAGTATTAACCCTGAGTAGTTAGCTACATAAGGAAATAATTTAAGACATTAGTTATAAAACCATAAGTTTATCACAATCCAGAGCAGGTTTTAATCTTGTCCTTTGAAAAGTGAATGTGCTCCATATGTGGTAGTAAATGTTTCAATTTCAATTTCTAGCTGTGTTGTAGCATTTAAAGCACTGACAAAGTAATTTCAGTCACTGTGCAGAGAAATGGAAGATTACATTCCCACCCACTGTTTGCTACAAATACTAATTATCTTGTTACTTTGCCACCACAGAAAACAATACAACAAAGACAGTTTTAGCTGTTCAGCAATGTAAGTGTGACAGGCAGGGTGTCTAAAGTTTGCCCCTACCTGCTTTATTAAAGAAGGTAATCCCCACCAACACCATTAAAGGATATAATTTATAATTTCCTGCACTCATTATTCTATACATCAATACATCTATGAGAAATGTGACAATAATTAGGCTTTTCATGCATCTGCGTACTATTAGACCCATTTTAATCTGATAGTTGATGATGATTTTATAGTGGCTGCTTATGGTTTGAAAAAGCAATGAAAAGATGCTAGTGAGTGTCAAGGACAACCTATTGGGTGAGTGCTGAAAGCAAAGACTACAATGTAGAAGTGTAGGTTGGCTGGACATTTACTTAGTATATCCCATCTACAAATACATTATTACTTCTGGATATTAGACTACGCTGTCTAACTCCTGTGCTTAATTAAAGTAAATGCCATTTAAGTTAAGCTATGCTAACTCCCCTTAACTTAGAATTTAAGTTAAGCTGAGATAACTCGGCTAAGATAACTTAGTTTAACTTAGACGTAAGTTTACCTAGCTATAACTTAAAAGTCAGCAAAATTAAAAATTAGCTTTTAAGTTTACTAAATTAACTTAAATAAGCTAAATTAACATAAGTTAAAAGTTAGCTTTCAATTTAGCTGAGATAGCTTAACTTAACTAAGCTAAGTTAGCTCTTGAAAACTTGGTAGCGTTAGATTTGAGTATAATAAATTGTTTAAATATCGAACACATTCTGTGAAGTTATTGGTAAAAGTGTCATATTACATTTGTTAAAAGCACAATTCCTCGGAGTGTTGGAAGCTAACGGCTAGTTAGTTAACGGCCAACTTTTTTTTTGCCAACAACTCAATCTGAAGATCTTCACAACATTTGGAGCATTTTGTTCTCAGCTGAAGTGTTTCTGTTTGTCCAGCCTGCTTTTCATCAGAAACTTACCTCTTAGAGTTGCTTTGATTCTTTCATGCACGCTTGAGAAATCCTTCAATCTCCCGTGGCTGTGGATTTCTCATATATTACGCCTTCTGCTCTTTCTGTTGTCGACCTGTGGCTGTGGGAGTGTTGAGTGTGGCTCACATCCACAGCATTTTAAATAACTTCAATAACTTTCAGGTACCGTCTTTTAGTAAAATGTCAAACTTTTATAGAAATGGCTCTTTCTGTGTAATTAAATCTAATTTCTGCCCTGTCTGTTCATAGCATTCCTCAGATGTTTTTTCTTTTTTTCTGGATGAGCAGAAACACCCTCCACCCTTCTTACTCAAGGTCAATGTTGCAGCGTGGAATTATAATGCATGTGCCATTTGCCTTAGATGAAATAATCTCCATGCCATCTCACTTAGATGACACTTCTGATCTTTGAATATGGTCTCCCTTTTTCATGACCCTTTTTTTTCTCGCACCAAAGACTTTCCACCAAGGTCAAATTCCCCTAAAGTTTTCACTAAAGCACTGGAACTGTTTATGTCTGCGTCATCTTTAATAATTTACACTGTACTCTGTATTTCTGTGAACCCTTCACTTTGGGATTTACAGTTTATGGCTTCATTTCTCGCTTTTGATATCACTTCAAAGAATTGGCCTATAGTTTGGTCATTTGGATTAATGCGCTGATATTTTTGAAGTTATCACTTCAAACGTTTATTATCCCTTGAACTGATCTACTGTTGAACTGTTTCCAGTGTTGCTCTGCAGTAAAGTTACATTTTGACCAATTGATATTAATTAGAACTTGGTAGAAATGTCTAGTTTTAGGACGATTATACATTTGATGAAATATAAAAAAACTAAAAAAAATAATTTAAGGTACTGTTGGTTTCAGTACCATTGCTTTCCAAACCAGTTTTTTTACATTGGCTAATAACATAAGGTGACCACAGACTGTTGCCTGAAAGTAGTGCACCGATATGAAACTTTGGTCCGATATCGATATGCGATACTATTACTGTTTCTATGGCCGATAACCAGTATTTACCGATATATGACCGAACAATCACCAATTGGCCAACCTTCTGCCCTGTTTGTCCTGAAACACAGACAGCACAATCAGATGGAAATAAACATTGATGGTTAATATCCAGCTTTACTTGTCCCATATTTTTTAAAATCGACTAACATTGGCTGATACCAATGTTGATGCCGATATATCATACATCCCTACCTGAAATTGCCATCTGGCTGGCTTTAAAGATATTAATTATTTCCAGATTTCTGTTTTTGTTGTAAGTTTTTATTTTTCTTACTAGTTTTGCATTTTAATATTTAGTTTGTATTTTAAATTTCTTATTATGTTTGTTCTGTTTCATGTAACTAAAAGCCCATCTAGTGACAGACAATATAAATTAGTTTAGGCTGTATGTCTTAAAGTGTATGCTATTAACTCTTAAAGGTGCAGTATGGAACTTTTACAGAAAATATTTTTTATATTTGTTAAAACTATCATTATGTTGTAATCTGTGAAAACATTGAGCCCCTCTGCCTTTCACCCAGTGCTGGCTGCTGAAATGCACCACCAATCACAGCCAGGAGGCGGGTCTTAGCATTGTCCATCACATTGTCCATCACACTCGTCTACATGTGAGTGATTGACAGCGCCAAGACCCTCCTCTTGTTTGGGAGCCTCTCATTTCTTCAGACAGCAATAATAGCTGTCCTGACATAGTAACTGCTTTAACAAATATGTAAAGAACATATTTTTCTAAAAGTTACATACTGCAGCTTTAAAACAGCAAATAAATGTATTGAATTGAATTCTACTGTAAAAGCCTGTAGGGACATTGCTTTGCCAGTTTATATTTTTAATTTAATCTTTCTGATGTAAATGTTCCAGGTCCATTTCCTGCTGAATAGAAACACCACATGTCTGAACCTGTGTACACCAGTTCAGCCCACTGCTGAGCCTAATGCTTAAAGGTCAGATTAGTTAGAAAGAAAAGGAAGTAGGTAAATTAAACTAATTCAATTTCGCCTCCTCAGACTCTGCAATCAGAATCCTGTTGTGCAAACCACTTCAATCAAAGCTGCCGCACCCGAACCGCTCTGTGACCAAAGACTTTTTATTTTATTGTGTGACTTTAATTGTGTCTGTGTGCTTTAATTAGACAATATGCAGCGGTTTAGTGGCTCTGTGCGTTAGCACTGCTGTAAAGATGAACCAAGTCAAGCGAGTGCGTTCAGACTCGGGCGATGATGTAAGGAACTTTCTGATTCCTCCAACCAATCCCGGTTCTGTTTTTGTCAGGTGGACGAGCTTTACCAACCGCCAACTCAACCCTGACATTTAAAACAATTACACAAAAAACTCAACTTTTAAATTAGAAAACATGGAACTCGTTTACACTTTTTAGGTCTTGACCTTTTTTAAAGTTTGCATGAAATCCTCCTGACAGCGGACAATGTCCTCCCACACTGTGGCACGCAGCAGTTTTGCATTTGTAGGCAGAAGCTGATACTAAGAGGAAAACACAATTAAAACTCTACACAAAAAGTGTTTCCCAATTAGAAGGCATAATAAGACAGTCCAGGTTATGACAAGATTTCGGACTAGAAACTGTAAGTGATGCTGAATTTATCCGAGAGAGGAACGTTTTGTTGCCTAATTATATTCAAATCTGTGATGGAGTTGAGCGTGACAGAACCATTTGTTTTCACTTTTCAAACTAATCAGACACACTCAGCCAGCCGTCCCCATGCCGATATTTAAAGTCTCATCTGTTTTACTACAGGAAGTCGTCTTTCGCCTCCAATTCAGAGGCGCACAAGCAGGCATCATAATTTGGAATTAGCTTGAGAGGCCAAAGGGCAATGGCAGGGACGACGCAGCTTGCGTCAACTATAAACATAGCTAGATGTTAGACTACACAATTTAATGTCTTGAAATTGGGCCTCTGTCTCTTTAAAAACTCCTGCCGGTTCTAAAACTCCGCCTTCAGGAAGTCATCACAACATGGCTCCTCTATTAACCCTTTAAGAACGTTTTTACCAGCATTTCACTGAGAAGTAGCTCCTATAATGAGCTCAGCAGATGTGCAGTTCTACCAGGTGTTTGCTAATTGCTGCTGGCTAGTTTTAAGGAGCTGAGTGTGGGGAATTGGAGGGGTAGAGCTGCTCTGTGAGGCAGAAGCTACGAAACTCCAACTCAAAGGAGGAGCTGCATCTTGAAGGCGGAGCTAGATCCACCCAGGCGTTTTGCACAGCTGAACAGTTGCCATGGAAATTAAAGGATTTCTCAAACATACACGAAAGAATCAAAGCAACACTTCAGGTATGTTTTGATGAGGAAATAACAATATAGCATGATGTAAAGCTCATAAAAGTTTATTTTACTGCCCCTTTCAAATAAACGCCAGGCCTGGTGGAGGGGGCAGCTGAAGCATGATGGCCCGCCAGGCTTATAATGCACTGAGGGAAACCCTGATGATGATCAACATGCTTCAAACCTAAAAACTGTACTTTTGTCACATTATTTCTAGCAAACATCCATAAATACCCAATATTTGTTTTAATGAAACAAGGATAATCGATCAATGCAGATCATATTTTTGAGCGAGAGAGAGAGAGTTTTCTATTTCTAATTCCACCCTGAACATGGAGAATGAAGAAACAGATCAATCACTATCAGAGGTACAATTTATCAGCCATTAGTTTTCTATTTTTTTCCCCTGCTTTTTATCATAGAGAAAGAAACGTTGGACCATTGTGCAGCACGACTCGGGGGCGTCAGCATCATAAAGAAACATCTAGCCATTAGCATCCCGTTTTTATTGTCCGGTAGCTTGCATCTGTACAGTTCGGTCCACCCTCTCACACACTGCTGCTCAAATGAAGCTTTACTTCACCTTAGGCTGAAAAATCTGCCTTTTTGTTTTTGGCAGTTCTGCTGCTCAGATTTTTACATCTCTTTGCCTGTTTTGACAACTTTATTCATCAAAAAAAAAATGGCATTGCAGATTTTAGCAGATGGCTTTTAAAAGCTTCTGTGCATTTTAATTGGTTGAAAAATTATATGTTTCTCCGGTATATGATTTTTCTACATCAAAGGACGTCGATGAAAATTTAACTGCAACTCAAAAAGTATTTTTTCTCCGTCAAAGATCTAACTAACATCCAACTTCATTTGTCACTGTCGGTGAAAAATGAAAAGGCTTTGAGTGCAGTGCCTATAGAAAGTACTCCCTCCTCGCATGCATTACCATTTTGTTGCTACTGGCAGAATCAGCATAATTTAATTTTTTTTTTTACCAGAAAATGTACAAAAAAATCCCTTTGTTGTTAAAGTGGAAATTGTTTAAAAAACAAAAAAGAATGATAAGTAATAATGATAGTAATAATTAAGTGACTGCGTAAATATTCACTCCAATCCACTCACTGTGATGTGACTACAATTCTCTGGAGCTCTGTTGAATCTGCCCAACATAAAATATTCAGCATAATTTATGTTGAATATTTTCATTGTCATTATTTTGTAGAAATTATGTTTTCTCATTGACATTAAATGTTTTCTTTTTTGACATTTTTTTGTCAAAAATACCACATTTTGTTGATTATAATTGATTTGTAAAATCGATACAAAGGGTAAATCACAGGCAAAGAATGTTGCCATTAAAAATCCAAAGAGCTTCTGATAGAGCAGCAGGGTAAGAAATAGACAGGTAAGGCATAACTCTCCTTATTATCATCATTATTATTAAATGTAAGTAGTAGTAAAGCCACTGCAGTCATGCTCTCACTCACTAAAACTGGAGTCTTCATCTCTGGTTCTTCCTGTGACTTGTTGATGCGTCTCTGAGCTAACAGAGCTGAATCAAAAAAAAGCCCAGTTACTTTCTCAGTCAGATTTCCAGAGTCCTGCTTATGACCCAATGATTTAACTCAGGTTTGTTGAAGCAAAGACACATGTAAGGGTTGCAGGACTCTGGCCCTCAGTAACTGGAGTTGAAGTGCCTGGCAGTAAAGACTCCCACATTCTGCACCAGCACAACTTCATCAGCTCCGTGTCGCATACAAAACTATTCAATGTGAGCACTGTTTACTGTGCAACACGGAGAACCTTTAAGTGGTCTTACAATTGACCTTTGCATGGTCATGTCCGGTGGTCGTCCGCTTTGAGTACGTCGCGAGTCGCAGACCTCTGCAGAACGAAGTACACCCAAGTATTTTGTGGTCTTAGATGTTGCTAGGCAGTCAGTGACAGTGTGAAAGTTGTTGCTGCCAAGGATGGTGGAGCCACTTCTATTAGCTCATTGCTAGTTTGGTTAGCTTTTACGTCGTTGGAAACCAGTCTAGTTTGATGATCTGCAACATCTATGTTTGACAAAAAGCAAAAACAAAAGAAATGCTGATGAGGTCAATAGTTTATCATCACACTTTAAGTCAAACTTTGTCAAGTTTCATTTGTATACCACATTTCAGAACAAGGCAGTTCAAACCACTTGGCAACATGAATCCATAACACAGTAACCAATTAAGATACATTACATTTTATCAAATGCCATCATTTAAATCATCGAGGAAATATACAACAAATAAACTGATCAGTGTTCCAGCAATTATGAATCTAAAGTTATTATTATTTTTTTTAATTAAAGCTACTCAGTGTTTTGGTAGTTTTGCAGTTTTCAAGAAGTTTGTTGGAGCATAAAAACTGAATTGTGGATCTGCCATGTTTGGTTCCTTTGCTCCTTGGCAGACAATAATCCAGTGTTTCATTAGCTTACATTTGTCTTGTCTGTTCTGTAAAGCCTGTGAAGCAGTCTTTAGTCTCTGCTTTTCTCCAGTCTCAAGGCTGGATTAGCTTTAGCTTAGCATATAAAGCTACATACCACGACCTGCTGCTTTGTGCGCTCTTGTATTTTACTTCACAGTCCATTTATCTGCTTCCTGTTACGCGCCAGTTGCTTGAGGCAATTTATTTACACTAATGTGTTGGTACAAAAAAGGAAATGGATTCATTGGAAAGATTCCATTCATTGCCATTCAAGGTGTGTGTGGGTTTAGCGTGAGAGTGACACATCCTGCCGTCGGGTCGCTTTAAGTGTCGCAGTGTGAGAGGTTGGCAGCCTGTTCTACCCAGATATTCAAACTGGCAGCCGCTTTTGCTTCCAGACTAGGAGAACTGACTGCTGCTTGTCGACCAGCCACGGAGGGATGGCTTTTACAACCTAGAAAGCAGATAGAGCTTGAATTTTGTGGAGCACTTGTAGATTAAGCAGACCAACGACATTCCATAAACCAAAAGTGTGATTGTAGCTCAATTAATCGGCTGTCTATTTCCGGGGCAGAGCAGTCTGACACTCGTTCCTTTGTGTGTGTGTGTGTGTGTGTGTGTGTGTGCGTGTGTGCGCAGGTCGCAGGGTCCTCGCATGATGTCCAGATTCACGGCTGAGCAGCTCTCCAGCACCACTGTGAGTGAGGCCTCCACCGCCATCACCTCCTCCACCGTGGACTCCACCTCTGCCTCCAAGGTTGGTGGGCATGTCTGTGCTTGTCTATAAGATACCTGCTTGTTTTTGTGACATTCTGCGGTCGGCCAGAACATGATGTTTGTAACTTTGTCCACGTGTAACAAAGAGCGACATGGAGAAATCAACAGGTGCCTCGAATTGGACAATTTTACGTCGGCTGGACGTGAATGTTGATCAGAAATCTGAGGCTCAGTAACTAAACCCAAAATCAGCTTTTTTGTTTGTGGAGAGAAGCTGTATAAATGGAGCTATAAGGTTCTGTCATCTGATGCTGTACAAATTGTGACATTTTAAAGTGTTTAATCTTGTAATATTTGGTCTTAAGCTGTCTTAGTGATGCCCTCTCTGGATTGGAGGCTGGCTACTGCAGTTGAAATTCCCAGTTGGCTACAAACGGTGCAGCTCAGTTGATATCTTCGTCTGTTTTTAGAAACCCAAATGGAAGTTCGAAAAACAGTGTGGATGTGAATTTGTGATGTCTAATATAAAGGCTCACTTCACTGCTTCATGTACGGCGTCAGATTTCTGCCAAAAACTGTGAGGTGCTTAAAAAGCACACACCACAGCACATTTATTAACTTTCACTTAAGGTTAAATAAATGTAAACTTTGACTCGGTGCGAACGTCACAGAATTTCCTAAACAAGCTTCGAAGTTAAAGCTCTCTGATTCAGATCACGCGTAGGTCCTGAGCCCTTCCGTCTTTGCCGAGCAGAGATGCCGCCGAGGCTTTTTGCTCCTGTTACTCTATCTCTTACGCTTTAACACCCTCGTCTCCGGCTCCGTTTTCTCCGGCTTCTCCGGCTCCGTCAACAGGTGCCGCGGGACCCACATTGAACTCGTGTCATCGAGTAAGGCGCAACAGATGACAAGACATCCATCAAGACGCCCAATCACGGCTTCCAAGCCCAGTGTTTTATCGGCCCCGCGGCCGTGCCAGGTGCTCTGGCTCATCACTCCCCTGCCTGTCATCAGATGGCGGTAAAATAAAGCCCACACTGACGAGAACAACTCTGGAGAAAGAGGCCTGTCTGGGAGAGGAAGATGAATCATTGGTATCCCCTCTCACGCAGCGCACCGCCATCTCGATTTGAAAGCTGCCGTCTGAATAAGTCATATCTATTCCTCCCCTGACAAGGCATCAGAGGGTGTGCTGAAACAGAAATTACCCACTTCCCCTCCGAGAGTAATGTGTCACAATTCTCTCCTCAGCTAAAGCCGCCTTCATAATATCTGGGAATGGGATTAATCAAAGTGACATGTAGGGGTCCCTGTTGCATGTTCTGGATTTTATTTTATTTTTTTTTGTTTTGTTTTGGTGCATTCATAAGCCTCATCAGCTCCCCTGCCTTACTGTTTAAAAATAACATCTTTCAGCCTAAGAAATAAGCATGTTGAACGTAGTACATGGTTTATCTACTTTTTACCTTTAAGTTTAAGCATTTAGAAAAAAAGAGATAATTTGACAAAAAAAACTACCTCACATTAAACAGTTAAACCTGTTGTCACTATGTTTACTAACTTGCCATGTATGCTGGAGTACTGCAAAAATGTAACACGAAGACCTAAAAATGAAAAGCGGTGCACTTTTTATTTTATATGAAGTCACTTCTCCTTTAAAGTTTGCATTGCTTTCCAATTGATTCATCTAGGAATGCAGTTTCAATGCTCCATGAGCAATAATTACTGGGACAGTTAATCATCATGCAAAATTAGTCATTGCATGGCCAATGTGCACTGCCAGTCAGATGGCTGAAAGAAAGATTAAACACAAAGTTCCCTTGATAGCTAGTGAAACTGTTCAGAAAACACTGCTGGTTGATTAAGTAGTCTTGATGTAAAGCCTGGACCATCACTCTTGGTTCTAAATGCTGTGATACAATGACATCATCATTATTGATATGGTATTATTATTATTATTATTATTAGCTTCTTCTTTAGCTTTGATGGTATGGTAGTATCAAACTACTTTTAAAAATGGTTGTTTTCATTTGAGTACAAGTATTTTAAAGGCGGCCTGTTTCCGAGAAAACCCAGACATGCGCGCTCTCGCGCACGCACACACACACACACACACACACAGTCACTTTGGGTGTCAGATGCAAACTGGTGCATGGAGACAGATCAAGTCCACCAGCCTCGTCCTTCTTGCCTTTTTACGGGAGGCTTTGATGGGACGGGAACGAACAGATTTAAGAAGCTCCATCATCAATGCTTTGAAACGTTTCTCTTTGAATTTCTCCATCTGGGTGTTTCTGGAGCCAGGAATGACAGTAGACACACATCAGAGACCTGAATTTGTATATTTGAAATATGAAAGTCTTTTTGGGAAAGACTGGGCGATGCGAGTGAAACGAGCGTCTAATCAAATGAAAAACGGACTCTGCTGTCAACGACAGCCGTTTTTAGGATTTAGATGTCCATCGAATTAGACTAGTTGCTTAGCGGTCATCAGTGATATTAAACTTTTAAGCTTTTTAGACGGACATGAGATAGTTTAAAAAATGAAGAAAAGGGAAGCTGCTTATTCTTAAAGCAGTTTTACCCCAGTTATTTTACATTTGCAGTTTCAGAGAAACGCTTTAGCTAATCTGGGCTAACACAGAATTTTTTGGGAATGTTGACAAATTTTATGGCCTGGTAGTTGCGATATAAAGGTGGCATGTGGAATTTCGGTGAATGCCATACGTCATGTGGCAACAATGACCCAGTTAGGGCTGGAACGATTAATTGTGATGAATCTATTATGGCTATAATCTTCAACTAATTTAGCTATCAATTAATTGTTAACAGGAGTACACAGTATCAAAAAAGGCCATTTGCTAAAAGAATAACACCATCAAAGTAATAACTAAGACAAGATTTACAAAACTATATACATTTTCCATTTAAGATTTAAATAAATGTAAATATGTTCTGCCTAGAATTCCTCAAGTGCCATTATTTTAGCTTCACCAACTTCAAACTCTGTAAAAAAAAAAATCTTCTGTTAAGAACCTTTTGTTAGCTAATTATTAATGCGTCAATCAAAAAAATTAAACTCAGCAGATTAGTTGTACACTGACATTGAGCCTTTTCACAAATTGCTGCTTGAAGTATTTTTGTAGTTGCACTTCTATACTTTGCTACAAATGAGCAAGCACTCACTAAAGGAATGCTATGCTGCTGCATGTTAGGCAATAAAATGTGAATTTCATTATCTTAAAAAGCAATTTAATTATTTAGTTTCATATTTAAATGTATTTCTAATATTATAAAAATGTTAAATGGAAAATCAGCTGAATGTTTTCCACTTTTTTTTAGCAAATTAATCAATTGTCAGAATAATTGATAAATTAACCGATTTCTACAATATTTATAAGTAGCAGAGCCTAGACCCAATAATTTACTTGATCTCTTTGCTACACAGTTGTTCTGCTTGTGCTGCACTCACCTCGGCATTACGGATGCTTAAAGTAAATCTGACATATTGTCTGATTATTTAGCTAATAATTATGACTATAAATAAACATATTTTATTTCTTTGCGTTTATACCTGCGTAAAATGCATCTTTGGTTAAGCTGCCATACATAGGAAGATTCTTTATGATTACTGTAGCCTCGAGGTAAAGCTCTTTAAGAGCCTTTTGCATCTACGACAGATGAGTTTCTTTTCATCATCTCTCTGTTCCCGTCACCTCTCGAAGAGAGTGAGATAATAGCTCATGAGATGCAGATAAGAAAATTAAAACATACATCTGAGGGTCTACTTTTAAGTGGTTTTCCTTTTGAGTCCAAAAAGCTACAGAAGTGTAACTCCTGTTGTATTTTGCTCATCTACCAAGAGGAATTGCGAATCAGCTCAAAAATAATTTAGTATTTTATTAACCCAAAATTTTAAACCTGCATATTCTATTTTGTTGTACAAGAAGCTACCTGGCCAGTGACTCTGTCTGCTAAAGGAAGCCAGACTCCCTCCACGCTGCCACTCTTTGTCCCCCGATCAGCTGGCGGGTCGGGATTCACATTAAGGGTCGACTCCTGTAAGTGCATCACAAACAAGAGCTCTGAAGGGGACGGGAAGGCATTACTCTTGTTTAATTACTTTGCCCAGGGGAATTAAACTGGCAGCGGTGTGGTCTCGGGACGGTCCCTCTTGGCTTTCAGCTCGCCTAATTGTGTGCCACTCACATAATAAGTAGCTGTTTAGACTCTCAGTCACTCACCTACAAGACAGAATGCTGCCGCGCCGCAGGGACCAGTGGCTGTTCCACAAAATTACCCTTAGCCTAAAAATAGACCTCCGCATTGCACACACACACACACACACACACACACACACACACACACACACATAGAGGCAATGCATGCCACATGAACATGCTTAATATTTACCGCATGGCGATATTGTAGTGTCTCTGTGTGTATTGTCTTCTCGCTTGGCCAACCAGCCTCGCTCTAATTAGTGAGTCTGTTTGCTTCTTTCCAGCTGTGGAACAGCAGACATTCACGCTCACATCAAACAAACATTCACCTCCAGCTCTGATGGGGAATGAAGTTTTTCTTCTGAGATTTTAGAATACTATAGGCCTGTCACTATAAGCAATTAATCAATTAATCGCATGATAAATTCAATTGAGCTCTACAATTTACATTCTGATCATCATTTTTGAAGGGCAACTTTTATTTAGATGATTCATTTCATTTATGGTCTCTGCTGTGTGTTTTTTATTTCTGTTTTCCTTAGTGTTTTTGCTCATCACGTTTTATTTTAAATATTTGAAATTTCTTCCAGTTTTAGTGTCAAGTTATTGTTTTTTACAAAATTAAAGTTTTTGGCCTTCAAGAAACCAAACTTACATGATGGTGTCTGAAAATGATCTCAAAACAATATTGTTTTTTTTAATCGCAATAATTTCTGGGACAATTTATCGTCCAGCAAAACTAATCGTGCCAGGCTTAGATAAGTCATTTTATGATCAGTGTACAAGTTAGATAACATGTGTAGGATGTATTGAGCTATTGTTATATTGCTAAAGTATTACCTAAGTAAATTTTTTTTAAAAATAACACAAACTATAATTTATAAAATTTCCACAAAAAACCTGCAAAACGTTAGATATTTTAAAAAAATCACCAATCACTTAGAAATAAAAATAATTTCCACTCTTTATTCCTCAGACAGTCTAATTTTCTGTACATTAGAGTGAAAATACATTTTAGTGTGTTCAAAACAGACAATGCCGATTGGTAGTTGCTGGGATTTTTACATGGAGTTCCTCAGGGTTGAGTGTTTGGAACAATGTTGTTCCTTTTTCATATCAGTGACGTGTGTAAAGTTTTTATACTGTCTGTAGATGACCAAAACATTTATTTTGCTGTGTAAAGAACATAAATCCACTTCACAACCAATTCGAGGAGAGCTGAAATACCTGGTTTGATGTTAATACACTGACTTTAAATCAGAGTAAAACGATTCTCCGTCAACCACTTTAACAGCTTAAATTTTGATGATTGATTCGGTTTTGTCATTTCATTTTTCTTTTTCACTTTATTTAGATTTAATTCCGTTTTTCCTTTAACCCTCCTCTTTGCTGTCTCCTCTCCTTTGGATTTGGATTCTTACAAAATACAAGTTGATTCTCTTTTAAATCTCAGTGAAGGCACTGCAGCCGCACAAGTGAGTTTCTCAAGGGAAATTATATCTGTTGAGGATACAGGCACTTCAATACGCACATGCTATTATTAGCAAGGAATGCTTGCTCTTTGTCAGCTATCTTTCATATACATAGCATGTTGGCCTCATCCATCATCACCAGAGCCTGTCACCGCCGACAGACAAGTATACAGAGTCACTCACTAAGCTTTCCTGTCAGCAGTTTTGTACAAATAAAAATGAATAAATGAATTTGTATACAGACGCTTTTACTTGAACACCCCTAAATAAAATTCAGCTCAATCAATTACCTTTAGGAGTGACATAAACAGTAGATGGTGTGTAATTTAATCCCAGCGTTCAGCTGTTAGGAGGTTGTTGAGAACATTAGTAGCATCATGAAGACCAAAGGACACAGCAGGCAGGTTTGGGAGAAAGTGGAGAGGTTGAGTCAGTGGAAGGTTATAAAACAATGTCCCAACATGCAGATCACATCAGAAAAAGCCAATTTAAACATCAGAAAATGGAAAGAAGAACATTAAGCTGAGAAGCAGCCAAGTAGCCAGTAGTGCACCCTTATCCCATTGGGGTGATCAGGGGTGCTGGTATCTATCTCCAGCTGTCAACAGGTGAGAGGCGGGGTCACCCTGGACAGGTCGCCAGTCCATCGCAGGGCAATTATCCAAACTTGCAAACCTCCTATCATTTTATGCTACTGATTTAATATCGTCTGTTCGCCCAGTGATTCTTTGAAAACCTGTTAAATAAACACGTAGTCATGCATGAGGTTCAGCTGTTTTGCTTTGAATGGTGGGAATAATTTGGGTGGGAAAAATGGTTTTAAGTTGTAGCCCAAAAGACTTTTAGCTGAAGTTGTCGTTAAGAAGGTTGTACAAATTTTCAGACTTTGCCATTTACAAAAGTTTGAAAAAGGCAGATGAAATTTTGAAACCATTTCAGGGGTATAAGTACTTCTGCGAGACATACAGTATAATACACTGCAGTCACCATTGATTCTCAGAGTTACTGACTCGCTTTCTTTGATGTTACCTCTATGTACTTTTCCATATAGAGATGTGTAAACCTCTGACTTTCACTTCAGTCCTCCTCCTTCTCGCCCAGGAGAGAGAGGTTTTGTCTTTGTTTGACAAATATTATAGCAACAGTGACTGTCACTGTCAGAAATCAGGTAGAAAATTGTCTGTCGCCAAGTAATGACTATAATTAGGCAACAATTGGGGCAGAAAAGGAGAGGTATCAAAAAAAAAGATAATGATAGCGTGGATGAAGGCCCGTGCTGGGCTGCTGTAAGTGAGATTGAATGCTCTGATTAAGAGCAGAGCGCCAATTATGTCCCACTCGGATGAAGTCGGATGTCTTCCTTTTAATCTCAACTTCTAAACCACAGATTAGATACAGAAGTTTAGCATTTACAGCTAAAATGCACGTGCTTATCTACTGTATTGGTTTAAGAGCCTGTTTTTAAGTTACCTTGATGCCATGGAAAGATTTCTTGACTGACTGAATTATCCCTGGTTGTTTGGGTTTTGTGTGTTGCAGGCATCTCGATCCAGTGGGAAGACTCACAACTTTGGGAAAAGAGAACAATCCATCAAGAGGAATCCTAACGTCCCAGTGGTGGTCCGAGGATGGCTGTACAAACAGGTAGACCACCCCCCTGCTCAAATATCATAGTCCATCTCCTCATGTTCGAGACTTATTTTAGTTCAATCTGGAAAGACTCAGACGGAGAAAAAGGAACAATTAAAAGATTTAATGACAGGAAGATTTAATGTCTTCACCGCTGGCTCACTTCTGTTGCCAGACCATAAGATGCTTGTTGCATTCTGGGAAAAAATGCTTTACACTATTTATAAAATACAAAATTTTCTTTTGTACATTTTTGTCATAATGTAGGTGTTGCATTTCATTTATAAAAAAGTGTTAAATTTCATTTGGTGAAACCTGTCAGACTATATCTGATTTATGTCCAACAAAGATTTTCTTAAATTGTATTTTTTGTCATTGCTTACATCATCACCACAAAAATACTGGGATGAAATTGGACAGGTTTTTTTACATAACCAAATGAGAAAGAAATTGAGCATTATTGTGCTTTTGAACCATCTTACCATCACCCTGTTGTCTGACAATTTTATGAAGGTTAGTCTTTACCATTCCTTTATCATTCTTTGGATTATAGATATCTTTGTGCAGTATCTTTGGGCTTAGCAGTGTTTGCCAACAACTAACACCGATACTTACTGTGGAATGTTGGTAGGAATTGATGCATGGTTGAAATATCTCAACCATGCATCAATGGTTGCATTGATGCATGGTGACTGCACAACTGTGTATGGAAAAAAAAAGCAGATTCAAATGCAGGAAATGCTAAAGCAGTGAAATAACGGGAACCCCAGAGCCATGAGCTATGTCATAATATAGGCATATCATGACACCTGTATCACTAATAACCACAGCCAACAAGCCATCTTTAAAAATAAACGTTTTTATGAAATTTATGTCATTCAAAAACATAAAGTTTTCAGACTCTTGTCTTATTAAAAGAAAGACTGCTAATTTCCACATTTTTCGGATCATCAATTATTTTCTATTTTGTTGGCCAAATTTTTTTTTTACCATTCTTGAGTTCAGCAGCCAAACAAAATCATTTTAAGGGCCACAAATGGCTCTCGGGCCACACTTTGGTGTCCGAACTTTGATTGGACTACATTGTAACCATGATGATATAGGGTCAAGCTGCTGTTGATTGGATCGCCATCTTGACCAGCAGCGAATCTGAGAAACATGTATTATTATTATCCCTTTACACCTGTGTTGTTGTTATTATTATTATTATTATTATTATTATTATACAGATGTCCCCTCTCCACCAAATTCCACTCCAGTTGGGTCAGTAAAGTTTCGGCTTTTTTCCGCGGCCCACTTTTACTCCTCCCTGATTTATTCTGTGTACTTTAGGAATGTGGAGCACCTGGTGTTTGATCGCAGTTGGGATATTACTGGAGAGTGTTTGCTTATTTAAAGTTCTCCTTAAAATAACCGGCGCTCGGCACCGCCCCGCCGGAAAGACGCCTGGCCTCGCTACGATGCAAACGGCGAGACGACGAGAATCAAGACGGCAGCAAACAGTGGCACACGCATCACTATGCGTGACACCTATATCACAATTACAACGCCTCGGACCTCACACTCGGGTCAGCATCCCTGTGGCCAGTTGGACAGAGTGTGTTTTATTCCTTTCATCTGCCCACACCGCAGATACAACACATTTTCTACATTTTGAGCAAATGGGAAGAGTATTTATAACTTTGTTTGAGGTTGGAGGGTTTTTTTTTTTCTGCTTCTGCTGTGTCACCTCTCCTCTTTAAATGGCTCCATTTTTAGCAGGCGAACATTCAGGATGAAACAAGCAGTGGAACGAAGCAGCGAGCCTGTAAACATTCTCTACTGGTGTCCGGCTCACTTTTCCTCTAATAAAGGCGGTTTCTCTCCATATCTGCTTGGTCTTGTCACAAATTCTCCTTTCTTGCTTCCGTCACTCTGTGGACTTTGCAGTACATTATTATTATTATTATTATTATTATTATTATTATTATTATTATTATCATTATTATTATTATTATAATTCATGATTGTTTTGCCTCTTGTTTCCTCTCTGCAGGACAGCTCTGGGATGCGCCTTTGGAAGAGGAAGTGGTTTGTCTTGTCTGATTTCTGCCTTTTCTACTACAAAGGTGAGTCTGTGCAACAAGACCTAACATGAGCAAAACAGTTTGTTTTTTACACGGTATACAACTATAAAAACATAAGAAACTGATGATCAAATAAGTAAGGGGTGTCAATGGAAACCAAAAAATAAAAAAACGTGGTGAAGGAAAAACGTGTAGCTTTAAGCTGGAATTTCAGACAGTATTTCAACTTTGCCAAGTTAGATGGAAAAAAGGAAAGAACAGAGCATAAATACACCAAATTTCCTGTTATTTGTTTAAAAGTAGCAGTCGGAACCAACAGCCAACACGCCTCCATAAGAAATATATAATTTCCTTTCTGGAAGCATGCAATCCACTGCAAAAACACAACATCTTACCAAGTACTTTTGATCCAGTTTGTAGAGCAAATATTTAGTTTTGTCTTCAAATAAGACAAAACTAACTTACAAGTAACTTTTTAGCAAGATGTAAGAGCTTGTTTAAGTAAATATTCCTTTAATGTTTATTTTTTAGGAAGTATTAGTTCCAGATTTATTTCACTTCTAACATTTTTCATCTGCCAATCGAGCTAGTATTTTTTTTAAATCAATATTAAGGATTTTTTTTTTTTACTCTAAGCAATCTCCTATTTCTTGCTAAAAAGTGTCTTATAAGTTAGTTTTGTCTTATTTCAAGTGTACTGAGATATTTACTCTAGAAACTAGACAATAATTGGTAACATGTTGTGTTCTTGCGGTGTTGCTTTTCTACTTCCCCCAACTTGCTAAAAATGAAAATAGCTAACTTAATCAAAAATTGTCCGATTCCGTGGCCAGTTTCTCTTTAATCCTTCATTCATATTTCTTGATAAAACTATTTATATTCTGATTATCACTTGCCTGCTTGCTGAGATCGGTCATGAAATTTTAAGTTGGAAAACTTTGCAAGTGCAAATGCCTGCGTTTGTCAGTGATTAGTTGTGATGGTACCAACTTGGTCCAGAACTCTGTGCGTCAATCTACATTAAATTAAATTAAAAATAAATAAATAAAAAAAAAACAGTATATATGTCACAAATTTGACTTTGTATGAACTGTGTAGAAAAAGTGCCGACAGCTTGACATGCTCTGATTGTTTTTGTGAAGTGGAACTGACGAAGGAGGCAGTAAATCAGTCTTGGCGTCCTTTAATTGGATTTTTCCTAGTGAAACACATATGTGACAAGAGCTCACACACACACATCACACACACACACATCACACACTAACCGCTGGGCTCTGTCGTTCTTCCTGTCTTAATCCGCCTCTCTGCGCGCTCCTTCGCCATCTCCGTATATTTTTGACTGATCCTTTTGGGAGTCGCCTCGGCAGCGGGGTGGCATCGATTCGCCACAGTTTCAGTTTTGTCTCTTTTCAGTTCAAAGGTTTCTGCTCTCAAAGTGAAAAGTCTTGATCTGGTACGCTCGTCATTTCCTTTCATCTCGTGTGTTCACGAACACAAACACATGTTGGTCTTTCTATAATGTCGTGGGTACTGGTTTCCATTAGGGCTCTAGATTTCGTTTGTTTTTGCTTTTATTTGTCGCTTTTTAAACAATAAAATACAAGAAAGATCATAAACAGCTAAGTACTTCAATAATTCATAAAGCTGCGGTGTGTAACTTTTATAAAAATTATGTCTTTTTACATATTTGTTGAAACTGTTACTGTGTCGTAACCATATGACATGATGAGACAGACAATCTGTCTTCTCCCAGTGCTCCCAGTTCCATTAGATAACCAATCAGAGCCCGCCTCAAAACAAAACAACAGAAGCAACAAATAAAATGAATCATGAAGTCTCTGTAAATAAAGTTGCCCTCCAAAGAAAGGGGCTGAAGATTTTTATCATACAGTTTTTGGTAGAAAAAGAGAGAAAAGATGAAAATGATAAATCACACAAATGGAAATTATTCAGCTTATTTTATGTTATCATGCCAATAACTAATTTATTGCGACAGGCCTCAGTAAGAGTGAAGTGTATACTCTTAAAAGTGTTTGGTAAAAAGGCGGCTCAAGTAACAGATGAAGCATCATCAGATGGAGCAGAATGTAAAGTTTTACAATTCTAAAATAACAAAATCAAGCAAAAGAAACATTTGTCCAAGTTAGTTTCTTTCAATAAAAAAAATCTTCTGAAACTTTAACAAACGCAGCAGGTCTGTGAAGTTTCTCACTGTGAGTACAGGAGCCAGACATCTTACTCAAGTAACAGCAGCAAAAAAAATAGGCTCTTAAAATTAAAAAGTACTCAAGTTATTCAAGTAAATGGAACTAGGTACTAGATAACTCTTAATTTAACTCCGAGTTGATCAGGTTTGCTCCGTGTGTGTGTGTGTGTGTGTGTGTGTGTGTGTGTGTGTGTGTAAGGTGGCTCCCATCGTCTCGTCCACCATGTGGGGAATGTGTCCTTCAAACGACCTTGGATTATTTTCAACCCAACTGCCCGTGTAATCTACAGCGTCACCTTATCACCGTCCATCCAAACACTCGGAGATGTGGACATGTGGCATGCGCACATTCCTTCATATCAGCAGTGAATTTTACAATGAAGCAATCATTGAACGCACACGCACGCATGCACACATGCAAACACACACACACCAAACACACACACACATGCAAACACACACACACCAAACACACACACACATGCAAACACACGTAGCGTTGTAATTCTCTGAGACGATACCGAGTGGAAAGCCAACATGTACAGAGTTGTAAACATAGAGCGATATTTTTAAAAATGTGAGAACATCTTTCCCCAAGCAACAGCTTTAGGCGTTAAGACAAAAGTTTAGGTTTAAGGTTAAAGGTCAAAGGCTGGAGAAACGCATGTTTGGTGGATGGTTAGCGTTTACTCCGCTGCTCATTTAGGTTCTGGCACATGGAGCGACGGCATGAGAGCGTCGTGTCGCTGGTGGCAGGAGGAGCGTGAAATTAGAGGGTGATGAGTGATACTTATTTTATTGCCCCTTCCTTTCCTCTCTATCTTTATCTCTGTTTTCCCTCACCTACCCCACCCTGATTATCCACTCCCTCACTCACTTTCTCCCTCTCTCTCTCTGCAGACAGCAGAGAGGAGGCGGTCTTGGGCAGTATTCCTCTGCCCAGCTATGTCATTTCACCCGTTGGCCCCGAAGATCACATCAGCCGCAAGTATGCCTTCAAGGTACGCCTCTTTTTGTTGTCGGCACTCTTTCTATGCTGCCTGGTAGTTCTTTTTTTTTTTTTTTTTTTTGCTCTAATGTGATTGTGTTTTTCTTTTAAAGTTAAGATGAAAATGTTTTGTTGTTTCGTTGTAATAACAATAAGCAGCAATTATTTCTCAGCTCATCATTTCTCTAATGTTCTTCAAGTCGGCTAGCGCACAATTTACTGAATGAAATCATCGAAACTTCAAAAGCGACGATAAAAAGGAATCGCAGGGTTTCTCTTTCACGTCAACAAGAAGAAATAAACCGTCTTGATGCTGTGCGTCATGACCGCCGGTTGAAAGTGATTCCATCCTGACTGACAGATAATGTTTTTTTTTTCCTCCAACTGGAACCACTTGAGATAAAATGCATGTGCGCTTCCTGCTATTTAAAGCTGAGAAGTTTCCACTGAGTTATTTCTGTCATTTCAGCCTGAGAAGCTCATGCTAACCGACAATACAGCAAATTGCCCTTTATAACCCTTGAACTTTTCCACATGTTGTCATGTTACGATCACAAACCTGGATGTTTTTTATTTGGATTTTAAGTGTGTGGCTTTTGGATCTAGCTTCCTAAAGTCCATACGCTGTAGAAACACTTTCTGTAATTACAGCAGCAAGTTTTTTAGTGCAGGGGTTCACAAACTTTTCAACTCCCCAAACAGCGTCCATTATCATATTTACTGATATTTATTGATGCTCTCGGTTAGTTAAAACTTTGCAAACTTTGTAGCAACTTTTCAAATTCCTCTTGCCACATTTCTTCTCAAAAAAGTAAATTTGTCTTGTTTTACTGGTATTGTTGGCTTTTAACTTTCAAACAACAAAAATCAAGTTTGGCCAAAATCAGACTGGGGAGGTCAGGCTTTTTGTAAAGAACGACAATGGGCCAGAAAATTGAAATTGATACTTTTCAAATTTTTTTCTTTCCACATTTCAATAAAAACAAGATCTATGGAGTATAAAACAGAGTATAAAATTAACATCTTCAATATGGTAAGATAAAGTGAAACTCAGGAAGAGTGTATTTACTGACTAGGTGACTTCTGACGGTATTTCATTCCAACATATTATATTTTGAGGTGTTAGGGTAAAGAGGCTTGAATACAAATTGATTTTGTTCCATTTTTATGAACTACTTTCTGTTGTTCTTTCACATAAAATTCAAATATAAAACACTGATGTCCTAATGTGTTAAAATGTGGGGAAAGTTAGGAGGTAAAGACACCTTTGCATGTCTCTGCAACATACGGATAGATAAGCATTTCCATAAAGAGATATTTTTGTGGTTTATCACACAGGTTCACATTTATGTGCATTCATGTGTTTAGTCTATTCTAGTTGTGCTTCACAGATTGGATTATTAACCACATCTTTACCTACCCCCGCCCCCCACCTGTTGGAGCAGCGTCCATTACAGCCGACTGTCTGTCTGTCAGTGTCTCTGTCGACAACGAACGGCAGGAAGCCTCTCGGCTCCCCGAGGCGCAGCTTTTTCTTTTTACTGTTGTTTGTCTTTACAGTTCAGCCTGACAGCGCTATGAGCAGATGCTCGTTTTTCTACGAATCCATCCAGACTCATGTGGGAGGGTCTACATGTCACGGCTGTTTTTGTTCGAAGGGTGAAAGCCCATAAAAACCAAACGGTTGCCTCAGCCCGAGTTGTTATGACAAGTTGCTGTGGTAACGCCTTGGCACAGAAGGCTCAGAGCCAATCACACCTGCAGCCTTTGCACCTTGTTCCTAATTAAAGCCTGAGATAAATGGTGTTTTATACTTCTGGCCGGACGGGATCATCTGCTCATCTGTCTGCTGAGTTCTGTTCACGACAAGGCAAACGTGACACAAAACGCTTTTCCATGACAATGTGGAATCTGTTAAGGTTCAATTTTGATCCATTTACATGAACTTTCTAAGGCCCTGAAATGTGGAAACCAAAGGTTTTTAAAGGTGTGCTTTCTTTCTATCATTATATTAAGTTTTCATGTATAATCACTGCAATGAAAGATACAAGTCGTCTGGATTCTTTGGTTCTAAATTGTGTGTGTTTTTTTTTTCTATTTTCTTATAATGTAGGTCAAATATTGGAGAGTTTACTTATTATTTTGGCCTCTCTAGAAAAAATAAAGTATCTTTTTTAGTGTTCTTTTTTCCCAGTAAAGTGACAGTATTGCTGTTTCTCTTCCCCTTTCCTAAAATATATCCAATTTTCTTTTTCAATTTTACCATCTCTTCAAGGTAAAACTCTCTTAAATCAATCAAATGCCTATAAAGTGTTAAAACTGCCTGTTTAATTTCACCTTAACACCCTTGAATCCAATAAGTCCAAAGTCTTTCAGGGGACGACAAAATGAAACGGCTGTCTGCTTTGTGAAGCCTGGGTTTCTTTCATTTGGCCTACGAGGTTTTCTGCACGAATCTGGTTCATGTCCACCAAACTCTGCTCAGTTTGAGTTCAGCAGGATTTCCAGACACTCTGATGCTGAAAACAGCAGAAGGGGGTTGGAACGAGGTCGCCATGTTGCACTACAATGAGAAACAAACACATTTGATTGGTTGTATTTGTTGATTAAACTCCATCTCCAGCACATCCACGGTCAGCTGCATATCACACCCTGCTCCCCACACCCCTCCATGCTCCCCCTGCCCCTCTATTTACCGAACCCTCTCCCCTCTCTTGTTGCCGTTGGCCGGCTGCCTGGCTGGGACCTCCCTCCCTCCCTGTGAGTGTGTTGAGCCGTCCAGTGAAAGCCCGCCCATAAATAGGTACTCACTCCACTGCTGTGGTGTCGGCTCTCTCTCTCTCTCTCTCTCTCTCCCTCTCTCTCTCTGGCCAGATGTGACCCTTCCTCATCCCTGTCGCCTGCTGTCGCTGTGGTTTTGTTGGTTATAAATATGGGAGAATATACAACGGCTGCGTATATTCCTGTGTTTTTGATGCATGTCTTCAGAGGAGCGTGTTTGTTTTCGGCTGTTTTATTTGACTGTCTGTGTTATCGCCTTATCTTGATTTCATTTGTCATTGTTATCGTCGTTTGACTCTTTTACCTCACCTTGTCCTGTTGTTACATAATGGATCTTCCTGGTGTTTGTCTGTGTGGCCAGACCACTGTGTTTTTCTTCTGTCAGATCTGCTGCCTGTAACTTGTCACACAACTTCTCTGGGAAGTAGCAGAAAGGGAAAGAGTAAGAAAGTAAAACTTGAACACAGAATGTTTCGTAGTTCTAAATCTGAACATGAGAAAGCTGTTATATTCTGGAGTTACGCTAATGAGAAACGTCTCTTTTGTTGAGGTTTGACATTTTAGGACTTAGAAAAAATAAGGCCTGTATTTATAGAATTTAATTTATATGTAGGTCATATTTATATTACTCAAGATGGTGGTTTAGGTAGACTAAGGGGAGCATTGATGAATAAAAAATCCAGATTGCCCCAACAATGAAATCTTCTAAAACAGAAAATCTGATTAATCGATTAAATCAATTTATCACCCAGGAGATTAAAGAAGAATGACACTTTTTCACATGTGATTTCAATTGTGTTTCTTATTTAAAGAAAACGCAGCGTTTGCAAAATCACGGAGGCTTTTTTCTACACTAGTGGAATAGTGACAAAGTTTTGCACACCTTTGTGATGGAGACGCAGCTGGAGCGGCTCAGAGAGCGTCAGTCCTCGTCAGTCTCATCGGTTCGGTGTCGCATACAAAACAGTTGGATGTGAAAACTGTTTCCTGTCAAGCAGTTAACTGTCCGACATCCACAGACTGATGTACCTTTTTTCTTTTACTTATGTTTACTTTGTTGTTGTCCAAAGTAAACATTCATTCACCACCGTTTTTCGTGGTCATAAAAACAGCACACCAGCAAAAACACGTCATTCCATTGTAATGCAGTAGTGGACAGTGATGATGAGGGCTTGTTTTAACCAGAGCACCAAATACTGAATACCGAAGAACTGTAAAGTCAAATGGGGAGTTGGTCCGCTCCAACACCTTAAGCTTGGCCCAAATTGGCTCATTAACAGGACAGCAGAAAAATCCATAACAAAAATGGCTGAAAATAAAATAATCAAGATGCTATCATGGCTAATTAAAACATTCTAAATTAAACTGGGATTAAAATGAATTTTAAAGCGAGAGGAGCAGAAACAAAAGTGAGCAAATATTCCTCCTCCACAATGTGGGCGATGATAAGGTCATACAGAGAACATTATCATCATTATTGCTGCTAAAGGTGCTTCCAAGCGTTTCCATTTTGGCTAACAACGTGGAATCTCTGTGTGTTTTTGCACTCTTGAGCTGAAACATGAATATTTTTTACACACCAGACACTGTTTCCGTGCAGAGCCAAAAACACCAACAAGCTTTCCGTCTAAGTGCTTCCAGTTTAAATCCGGTTTTCGTGGTGGCAGGTTGGGGAGAAGGTAACTTATCCGGAGCTTTGTGGAGCTCTGGCAGCTGTGGGTTATCGGTGAGAACACAAGCGACTCTTTAAATAGCACCTGAAAAAAAATCGAGAGTTTGTCAGCGGTTGTCCGAAGGCGACGACTGAGCACCATTGTGAGCTTTTGTGTGTGTGTGTGTGTGTGTGTGTGTGTGTGTGTGTGTGTGTGAGAGAGAGAGACGTAAGCGATATTTTCAGGCTGCGGCAGGAGTGGACACGGAAAAAGGCAGGAAGTGATTCAGAGTGGAAAATACTAAACGAAAATAATGAGAGGAAGCGTTTGAAAGGACACAGAGGGTTGAACTGATAAAGGCTTGTTCCTGTGAAAAACGGGGCTCAGAAGAAAAAACGACAGAGAGCGAACGGTGGGATTTTGTTCTCCTTTTTTGTCTCTGCTTCATCAAACACAATTAAACAAAACTGGTGCTGAGGCAGATAATCAGAAACCCGACTTAAAAGTGTCACCAACTCCCACGCGCATCCAAACAGAGCGGCGCGAGCTCTCGGTGTGTGGGTGTGTTAGCCGCGCACACTCAAAGCTCAACGACCCTCTCAGCGTTCCTGATAAAGGCGGCCACGGACTCGGTTTTTTATTATTAATATTTATTTATTTATCGTCTGCTGAAGGTGTCTGGCGCATGTGCCTGTTTTTTGACTGTGTTTTTGTTTTTTTAGTACTTTTGTTTCTTCCTCCGTGTTAAAGTCGAAGCACATTCAGAGTTGAGGTCAGGTTAGGGCGTTTAAAAAGTTACATGTGCAACATTTTACAGTACAAATATCCGTTCATGCCTCTGCACAGCGGTACTGCACGTGTGAAAACATCTGACTTTTCGCCCGGTCTTCTGTCTCGGTAGCTATAAGAGGCCATCTGTCGGGGAGCTGATGGAGAGTCAGGAGGCGCGCTTTGACAGCTGTTTCCTCAGGATGCTCTTTTGCTTTCCTTGAAATGTTTAGTTTATTTTTGGTGTTTGAGACGTAATTTCTAACCAGCCTCCTTCCCATTCCACTGCCTTCTGATCTAACTTAATATGCCTCGGCTTCTGGAGATAACAAGCCCTAATGTGATTCGTAATATTGGTGCTTTTTATCCGGGCAGCATCCTGATGTTTTCAGACATCTGTTTTAGCCAAACAATCTGAAATGTTGGGCCCATACATAGAAAAGAGGCCTGCAATAAAAAGCAGTTCTATTGAATGGCTTTGAAATTATAGAAAAACACCAATGTTGTAGAAATTGCCTACAACTGTCTTTGGTACAAACACCAAAATAGTATGTTGACAAAAGGGTAGATATAGAGATCTCATATTAAATAACTGCCTTTTTAATTTTCAAGGAATAAAAAGTGAGTTAGTTTTTTAGTTGTTTTTTTTTTATTTTATAAAATACACTTCACAGATTATAAAGATGTGTTTTTATAAAGTGCCTCCAAAATACATTCTTAAAACTTTGGATGTTTTGCCCTTTTTTTACGTCAAGAAATACATTTTTAAAAAGTCTTTTTTTTAATTGATTTTTGTTTTTTGGGGGATAGAGGGGGTAGGTAAAACATTTACAAAAAACACCCTGTGTCAATGTGAAAACCGATTTCCACAAATAAAATAATAAACAAAAATAACAATAAAATAAAAGAAATATTTAACATAAAATAAGTAGATTGCATAAATATTCACCCAAGTCAGTAGTAGATGAACCTTTGGCTGACTGAAGAAACAGTCACAAACATAAAAATAGGAGTATATCACGCATCCCTAAAATATTTTAAATTAAAAAATCTAAAATTATGGTCTTAAATTTATTTTAAAAATGTAAGTTAGCCTTAAATATGTTAATCACAGGTCTTAAATTTTGATCATTTAAACTCTTTTCTATCAGACTAAAGTTTGAGTCATGCTCAGATGTCTTTGTTGCCTTCGAGGCGGTTGAGGCTACTGCTAACTAGCTGCTAATGTGCATGCTTTTGCTAGCTAAGTTTTTTTTTTGCGTCTGTCATGGGTAAGTTCAAATGTATTGACAGTTGGCTATCAATACATTTGAACAAGCAGCTGTTCAAATTGTGGCTTTGCAATGGCTAATTTCCAGTAGCAATAGAAATTAGCTATTGGCTAATTTCCATTTGCCAACCCATAAGATGCTAAGGTGAATTCTGTGTAAAAAAAAACGTACAACTAAGATGGTGAATACTGTAGATTTGTGTACATTTCTGTAAATTTGTGTCGTGAAACTGGTCTTAAATTTCATTCATAAAGGTCTTTAAAAGGTCTTTAGATTTATCTTTCAAATGCAGGTTTTCACATAACCTGTCAGGGATGATATACAAATGAGCTTCAAAAATAACCATCATCAGACAAAGACAAGGTATTAAATCCTACCTTTGCCCAGTTTTAATTGTCAGTGCGCGGATGTGAAGCCTACCTGAACACCCTGACAGAGCAGGCGTGCTTTTCCAGGTTATCCAGTCCCGGTTGGGTCGATCCAGCAGCGCAATCAGCTCCAAAACATCATGAAGTGTCGGGTTCAGAGCCCGTGTTTTGGGCATGCTGAGCCAGAGAGCTTTATATCGAAGCGTTTTTCTCTCGTAATCAGGGCTAAGTTTGCGTGAGCGGCCGGGGCAGCTGCTCTGTAAGAAGTGGACGTGAACGAGCACGGCGCTCGCATGCGCGTTTGTCGGCTCCTTTGCCAGGGTTTATTTAGAGTTTACAGTAACACAGCAGGGGCGACAGTCTGCTTTATCCACCAGTGTTTGGTGTGTACGTTAAAAGCGTCCGTGTGGGCGTAATGTTCGGCATGGTTGCTCACTGAAAGACGAGAAAGCCAAGCTGCTGAAACGCGCTCGTCTTCTAATCTGAACCGGAGAACAGAGAAAATGTCTGTACTGCAGCCAAAGTGGATCCAAACGCTGTACAACCCCCCCGCTGTCCTGCATTCATTATTCAGAGAAGGAATTAGAGTACGGGAGATTCTATGTTTAATTACTTTTCATTTACATGCATCTGTTCTCGAGAGAGGACTCTCGTTTGTCTGCTGGTCTCAGTGGCCGAGACGGTGGAGGACGGAAGGAAGGAAGGAAAAGGGAAAGTGGATTATTTAAAAAGCTAGGCTCAGTGAAGTGCAGCCCGGCTTCTAAGGGGAACTAATAACCCCACATTTACAACAAAGACCTATTTATCAAGGATACAAAGCACTTAGTGACTATTAATTAATCAGCAGCTGTTACACAGAAGGTCTTCCTTAAATTTCCGACTGGTTCTGCTTGTTTTGTGCCGTGTTTCTCGTGTTCCTGAAGTTAGTTAGAAGTAGACAGGCATCACGTCGAGTGGTGAAGCTGGAATATTCTCAGCCTGTAATCAATTCTTAATGGATTTTCAATCAGAAAGCTTCTTGGTATCCACCTCTTGAGGCTCCTCTCTGGACTTGGCACAGTGACCTACGGGGAGGCTGCAGATCTCTTTTGAAGAGCTGGTTGCCACGGCAGCCGTAAACACTCCCGATTTTCAAAAAAGAAGATTTCTCAACACCCTCCCCTGCTTTCCATCTCTACTCGTTGCTGCGTTGTCTGTTTTTTTTTATTTTCCTGCCGTTTCCACCTACACAACCGGAGTAGCTTTTTCAAAACAGATTCTTCTTGTGGGTTTCTCAGTTGTGCAATAGCCTGGGAGATAAAAGAGATGGCTCTGAACCCAGAGCCGCAAGAAATAATCCTTTGGAGCCACTTGGGACAGTGGAGGAAAAGACGGGAGGAATACTGTAACATTTAGCACCGCCAAAAGCGACGTGTCGCTTATTCACAAAATAGGTGTGGATGTGAGACAGAACAACAACATCCATTTACAGATGTAGCACTGCGCAAAATAATTCATATCCCTTGAATATTTTCACATTACAATTATAAATGCATTATTCTAGAGAAGGAAACGAAAGGAAAATCCTGTACAACTGATGGATACGCCACTAAAAGTTTGCTAAAGAGCATTAGTGAACAAATAGCATTGTGAAGATAAACACCATCCATCATCCATAACGTCAAACCCACCAAAGCCATCCGTCTAAATGGTAAGACTCAGTAAGGAGAGCATTTAATCAGAGATGGAACCAAGTTGCCCATGGATACGGTGGCCCAGAGGGGACAATGAAAAAATTCACAGCACAGCTGCAAAAGCTACAAGATAACAGTGAAACCCGCGCCGTGTTCAGAACAACGCAGCCATAGTATAATTTCTGTTTATTCTGAAACAGAAATTATGCTAAATCGGAAGTGATGCTAAATTTGTTAGCATCTCTTCTGTCAGATCATAACTTCCGCATTGGTTTTTTGTTGTGTTGTCGTTTTTATTAGTTGCGTTGTGATTTTTGTTTTTTTGTTGTTAGTTTGTGACTGGTTATGTTGTGACTTCAGTTATTTTGTTGACTTTTGTTGTGTTGCAGCATCAGTTACTTAATAGCAAGTTGGTTTTGTGATGCAGCTTTTTGTTTGTGGCTTCTTCTTGTTGCATTGTGACATTTGTTATTATGGTATTTGTTGTTACTTTGTGACTTGTTTTTTTTGCGATGCAGCTTTTCCTTTGTGACATTTTCTTGTTGCGTTGTAACTTTTTGTTGCGTTGAAACTTTTTGCTGTTATGTTGGCCTTTATTGTTTTTCTTGTGACTTTTGCATTTTGTTGACCTATCTGGGCCTCCGTACATGGTGAATTCATTGGCACTCCAGACATCCACGTCAGGAGGGAGAGTCTCTCAATTCAACAATTATTGCACAAATCTAAAGTCAGTGGAGAAGTGAAGCTAATGTTGAACAGAAGTTAGTAGAGGTTCTTAAATGTGGGAATGAGGTCTTACTGTCAGACGAGACCAAAAATGTAACTTTGTAATTAGATACAAAACATTAGGTCTGGAGAAAACTAAAACAGCAAATCACTCTTTCTACACTTTTCCCCTTTTGAAACACAGCAGCTGAGGCTCCAAACGTCTTGAGACGAGGGCAGACCTTTTCCTCCCGGTAGGAAGGCAAACGAAGGTCTTTCCTCCATCTCAAAATGAGCCGAACACAAGAACACCTTGGTGTCTTTAACACCACCACGAAGCTTGTGGTCTCTCTACCCTTTTTGTTCTGCTTGTTGGTTCATTAAACTACAAGAAATGCAGTCTCTTTTCTCTTTTAGGAGCTATCGTTGTTCATGTCATTAGTTATTCTAAAAGACGTCTTCCAGGCATCTCATGATCCAACGCTGTAGCAGCTTTTACATCTGTAAAGTAGGTGTCTAAGTGAAAAGACCTCAAGGTAAACAATTTGAAAGGATAATTTGTGTTAAGCCTTCATTATTTCCCATTTTCCATCATATCAATGTATCCTTCCTTATGCTGGTGAAGGTTGTGGCCGTTGTTGAACCCAAGTGCCTGATATTTATGTCTGTGCCACCGTACTGTGTGATTTCTCCCTCTCTGCATTGGTCAGTGCCTGCGTCGCCATTGATGTTTTCTCCCCACCCCGCCATGGGACAGCATGCTGCCCTCTCTCTTCGACCCCTGCACTGTTGTCCAGATGACCTCTGTTTTCCTGCAGCCAATCTGACCTGGCCTCTGCTCTTTTCCTCTAGGCTAGCCACACCGGTATGCGTTCATACATTTACAAGCAGAGCTCTGTGATTGGCTCACAGGCAGAGCACACTGGCATGCGGACGTATTACTTCAGCACCGACACCCAGGAGGACATGAGCACCTGGCTGAAGGCCATGAACCAGGCATCGCTGATGCAGAACCACCCCGACAGGCTCAGGTAGGCCCTCACACCCGAAACCTTACAGCACGCATTGCCAGAGGAGTTTGGTTCTCACATGAGATCCGTTTCTACTTTGGTATTAACGTATATGGCAAAGAGAAGATATTCATTTATGTCAACACCATATATAGCTTTTAGCAGAGGTTCAAAAACGTTTCCATGACTCCCCCAAACAGCATCAATCAGCTTCTGTCCGAGGACCCACTTCGAAAACCAACACAGAGTTCTACAAAATATGTAGAAAAACATCAACTTTCAATGCTTTTTTTGTTTTTTTTTTCAATTTTATTCACTATTGAATAACTATTGCATTCGTTAAGCATAATCTTCTCATACCTTCTGATCTAAGTTGGCCATGATGTCTCTTTCTAGTCAGAAACGTTTTGCACCATTTTGCATTTGCTAGCTATGCTAGTAGCTACAGTTGGTTGAAGAGCAAAGCAGCTTAAAAATCAGAAAAATTAGCATGGCAAATAACATTTCAAGAAATTATTTACATTTTGTAATAATGATTGGAAAAACAGACTAGATTTTTGATCAAATTTGTGTTTAATTAAAAATGATTAGATTTGATTTTTTTCTCATCTTCCCTTTAGCTTTCTGAGGCTCTCCTAGCGCCCCCTGGTGGTCCTCTACTTTAAAAACACACTGTTTTGTAGGACCACCGTTATCAGCAATATCCTCTTACTCAGACTGTCAATTTTGAATTCTAAGAAAGGTCAAAGGTCACAAAAAACTTACTATGAGTAAATCCCTCTTTATTATGACATATTAACTGTATGAACTCAAATACTTCATATATTGTGCTATTGTGTTATATAGTGCTTTTCTTTACCAACTAAACACTGACATCAAAGTAACTAATATAAATTGTACATGTATCCAGAAATCATCGTAACCCAATGTGAAAGATGTGAGTATTTGCTTTCAGCAGGGGCTGAAACCTTGACCCCTATCAGACTTATTTTTATTTTTACCAAAATTTAAAATAATTTTTCCAGAATTCCAAGGTTTGTTTTTTCTTGACTCCCCTGGTTTTGCTTCTGATGAGGGAATACTGCGCTGTTATTATCACAATCAATTAAACTATTTTTTGGACAGTTTTTTTATTTTTTTATTTTGTTTTAATGTTGGGAATAAAAGATATAAACATTTATCACAACATTTAGTGGTTTTTGTCATAATAATGATGAAAGTGATGAATGCATTAAAAATTCATGAGTCTTTATGGTGACATCTGCCACAGCATAAAGCCAGAGGTTCACACACAGAAACGCTGCTCCAAAAATCAAGACATGCTCATTAACGATGGGCCACATAACACAGTTTGTCTGCCAAATTAATTAGTGTAACTGATCCACTAAATATTTGGAGTTTGAAAACATGAATTTATGATGATAAATCTAATATTTTTCCTCTGATAACAATAAAGGATGTGATAGTTACCTACCACAGTTATTTATACTGTGGCTCTTTGAGTTTGTCAAGTTTATGTATTCTTTAGCACATTTAGCAACAACACAGTTCAAAGTTTGTTACACCATAAAAATATAATACAGCACCAAGCACCAAACATTACATTTTGTCAAATGCCATCATTAAAATCATCAAAAATAATCATCAAACATATTCATTAATGTTCCAGTTATTATTAATCAAAAGCAACTCTAAACACGTGGAGTGTTAGCCTTGATTTAACGGAGTTCAGTGTTTCGGCTGTTTTGGAGTTTTCTGAAAGTTTGTTCCAGGTTTGTGGAGCATAAAAACTGACAATCACTAACTTCTACTCAGAGTGGACAGCTGTCACATGTGGGGTTCCCCAAGGTTCAATCCTGGGGCCCCTCTTATTTAATATCTACATGTTCCCACTAGCTCGGGTTCTAATAAGTAACAACTCAAGGTTTCTACCACAGCGCTTTTGTGTTGAAAAATGTTAAAAGTTCAAAAATGTGGAGGTCCATGAGCAGGCGTCATAATCTGGACAAAATGGCATGTGAGGCAGCTGCAGGGATGATGCAATCGGTGCGCATCACCTTGCACGCAGTTTAATGCGTCAACTATAAACCTAGCGTAATTCATCTTTACCGTCATTGTTAATGGTGTACAAACAACCCTTTAGGTCCATATTACCTCTGGACCTAAAGCAAAACAATCAAGAAACATCATGCAGCTTCAGTTATCGCAGCTATAAACTAGGTCTGTAACGTGTTCTGGTGCTAAGAACATTAAGTGATTTATAAACTAACATTTTAAAGTCTATTCTCTGATCTATTTGACTTTATGCTTCTGTCTGCCTTTAAACTCACCACTTCCCTTTAAGTATTCAGCCTCCCATCGAAATGAATATCGGAGATCGCCGTGTTCATCAGCCTTTGATAACATGTATGACATCTTGGTTTCTCTCTCTGGCCGACTGCTCTGGGTTGCTTGAGCGTCCGCTCCGTGCGCAGCGTGTTTGTTTTTGTGCTTTGAGACATCGCGTTCAGACGACGGCGTTTTTGAACCATCGGCGGCTCCCTTCATGTGTTATTAATGCGTTGACGATGGGAGGTAGCGCAGATCAAATACGTGCGGTCCCTCACTGGCAGGCTCAGACGCTGCCCAACGCCCCCTCCCTCACACACTCCCGTCCTTTCTCATTACGCCGTTCTTACGAGAGGAAATCCCACAACGCACCGCTGCCTGCTTCTGAATGACAGAAAGAAAACTGAGCCTCCGACAGCTTCCAACCGGGAGTTCTCTGAACTTTCTGCTAAAGCTCCCCTCCTTTCCGGTTTGTTTGCCTGCGGAAGCCGTGACAGCAGCACTAAAACCGCCTGGCACATTGCACTTTGTTGTTGTTAAAATTTTCGGTTGTAGCGTTTATTTTTCATGAGTATTGACAGGATGCAAAGGGAGTACCAAAAGTACTTTGAAACTAGCATCAAATGGGGTCAAAGCAGTCGCCAGTGTGCCCGTTTTACTGAATTATTTTTAGATAGTAGCTGCCGGGAAGGAGAATCTTGGCACCATAGGCTTTCCTATTATTATGCAAGGTTTTTCTTTCATGACAGAAACCTGAATATTTTGCAAGGCTTTTTCACGTTGGACTTAATTAATGAGTTTCGAATCAGCTTCTGCCTTTAAGGCTTTGCTTGTCAGCTGCAATGCTTTAAAAAAAAAGAAAAAGAAAGAAAGAAAAAAAAGATCTGCACAGTGTCTTTAGTTCTGTCCTTAAAGTAGAAGATGAGACTTAAAATTTCTCTTTTATGTGACAGCCATCTACTTTAGATTCTGTTCAGGACAAAAGAACAAAGATCTAAACTCTCAGAACATGGGAATACGATGTTCTGGAGATCAAATGACTTTAATGAGCTTATTATTTAGTGAGCAATTAGGTATAAATGACTTTTTTTGAGCAAATTAGCCAGAGAATATCTTTAGTTTTTTTTGTTTTTATCACTAGCGGCACCTTGCTGCAAGTATTCATGCCCCTTCAACTCTTCCACATGTTAACCAAAACTGTGAACAGACCAAAAGAATCTGAAGCAAAATTATGAACACGTTTCCAAGCAAAAATCTGAAAAGTATGATGTGTGTTTGACTTTATGCACCTTTATTCCAACACCCCTAAAGAAAATATATTTAAAAAGAAAATATGTTCACGAAAATTCATGCAAATCCAACAGAATCCTGCAGTTTTTGGTGCTTTTGCAGACTTATGAGTTTATTGCAAATTTTCTGCAAAAGTTGTCAACAAAAACATTGAGTGCAACTCACCGACTCCCACCTGCAGGAGGCAGTGTTTCTTACTTCTGCGGCCTGAACCTTATTAATATCAATAATTTGATATTGAACAGGTTATGGTCTGTGGCGAGTCTCAACAATCAAAACTATTAAAGAATTTAAAGAAATGTTTGGTGTCATTTTGCTCATCTTTTTTTCTTTGATATGTATATTCCAGATTTCTACGTGTTTTGATGAGGAAACAATATATTTCTAAAGTAGTGTCACAAAATCAGTGATTTGATGGCAAAAAAAGAATCATCAAACTACATGAAAACCATGGATAGCAGCAGACGGGTCAGGGAGAAGTTTGTAGAGAATTTTAAAGCATCTGTAGATTATGCAGCAATATCTCAAACTTTGAAAATCTGCGTCATAAAGGTGTGTGATACCATGGAAATACAGAGCCCATATTGCCGACGCTAACGCCAATACTTCTTATTTCAGTTTGACATATCATCAAACCTCTGAGCTTTGGGTATTTTTGTAGAGTTTCATTGAATTATTTAACATTCCCTGTCCGTGGGTCTCCTTCTCTCCAGACCTGTTGACCAAGTCACCTCGTTGTTGCAACAAGCTGTCCCGCAGACAAACCACGTGAATCACCAGAAGATGAAGACCGTAGACTCTGAGACCACAAAAACAATCGTCCACGAAGTTCTGCTGGAGCCCATCCATCGTAACACAGAGGAGCTCTACAGCTTTCACCAGGACGCCGGCAACGTCACCCTGGAGCGCCACGCGGGGACCACCTCTTTGGAGACGGACAAACAGAGCCCCCTTACATCCACACCGCCAGCCGCCTCCGCCCTCCCGCTGTCGGACCGCGCGTCCGCCTCTGCTCCCGTGTCCAGGGTGACGTCCCGCGCTCCGTCCCGCTCTGCCTCGACGTTGCCCTCCAGCCTTTGCACAAGGAACGGCCTGGTGTCCACGCCCAGCCCCATCCTGGAGCCCAACGGCATCGCGGCGGGGACGTACCAGAGGGCGCCGGAGCCGGCAGCCTCCGACACATTCAAGCATCTGCAGAGGAGAAACACTCTGGAGCAGGTGGAGCAGTGGGTCAAAGTTCAGAAGGCTGAGCAAAGGGGGTAGGTCAATATTGTTCACTTTGCATAAAAACTTTCTGATTTTAGTCACTTGATTTTCAGCTGTAAAAAATGTTGCTTCTTTGAAATGGAACTTCACTCTTGATGATCTGGTGATGAACATCTTCCCTCTGGGTCCTTGCTACCAGCCTTTGATACCATCCGTGCACGTTTGTCGTAGAAATGCAGCTACTGACTCTTCTAACTTTCAGATCACAACTCAAAGCTTACAGCCTTTCCAGTCTAACTTTTTATTTACATTGCTTTTATTTTCACTTTATGTTATAAATTGTTCCTGGGTGTCTTGAAAGACACTAGAGATTCAGAGACTCTCGTAATGGTAATTATTGTGTTGATTTCCGTCGTATTCCTCTTCAACAGCCCGCCCTCCAGAGAAAACACCCTTCCCCGTCGGACGCCGCCCACGCAGCACAAGTACACCTCCATGGATGCCTTTCAGACTTTGCCAAAAACTCCGCGCCACAGCCCCCCGTCGGGTCGACTCGGCGAGTACAAGTACGCCCAGGACCGCCTGAGTCACTTCCGCCTCACCCCAGACCAGGGGGGCCCGGGGTCCAACACCGTGCTGCAGCTGTACGAGTGGCAGCAGCGCCAGCAGTTCCGTCACGGCAGCCCCACGGCGCCGATCTACACCCCGGCCCCGGATTACCCGTTCGGGCCCCGCCCTCCGTCCACCGTGCCGCCCTCCTCCTCATTGCGCAGGTCGGAGGGGTCTCCTCGCTGCGTGTCGGTGCCGCCGTCGGCCGCAGACATCCCGCCACCGGGACCTCCGCCAGGCACCAGCAGGACGCTGTCCCCCAACCGAAGGCCGCACACTCCCGCCGAACGGGTGACCGTAAGGCCCGCTGGGGACGGGCCCCTGCTGAACGTCCCCTTCACCGTGTCCCCCCGCAGGAGCAAGTCTCAGATGCTGAAGGTAAGAATAATACTCAACAGAATCAGAACAACCTTCTTCTACATTACTGCATTTTTATGAGTTTATCCTCCAATAAGACGGTCAGCAGTGGTTCAGTAGTGTTCGATTCTGTTTTCATGTGTCCTAGAAGAAAATGTCACAGCTTTAGAACAGTGAAATCCAACTATTCCTTGGAATATAAATATATATAAAAGTATAATATTAATATAGACGTTACATACTGCAATTAAACCTGACTGTAACAGTATCTATTCTGAGTCTGTAGCTCCAGCTCACCCAGACCAACACGGATGTCTGTGTTGCAGGCTGCTACTATTGAGAGACGCTCGATGCCTCCAACTGGCTACATCACTCACACAGTCAGCGCTCCCAGCCTTCATGGCAAGACGGTACGTTTAATAACTGCATTCACTTCTGATGCACACGATGCCAAAACCTTTAAGATTTCAGGCTCTGCTTTGTGGAGCTCCTCGGTTCTGCCAGCGGAGGGTTTTAGCGACCGTTTGTGGATTCATTTCCTGGTCAGTTGGTTGTTGATCAGAGAACTGTGAAGTCCACTTTATGTGTAGCAGATTTTTGTTTCAGCCTCTTTAATCTTTAATTAAGCTGCAGTTCTGCTTGTCCAGATCAGCGAAGAGTCACACAACACATTACACTGCAAAAACCCAACATCTCACTAAGTATTTTTGGTCCAGTTTCTACTGCAAATATCTTGGCGCACTTGTAATAAGATGCTAACTATTAAGAAAGAGCAATAGCAATAATCCATAAGGTGGGACATTTAGAAAGCATTAACACCTTATTTGTGAAATCCAAATTATGAGTTTTTTGACCTGGTGAAATGACACAAAGCCAAAAACAAGCAATTTTTGGAAAACATTCAACAATTGTTTAAGACTAAAGAGCATATTTATAAGTTAAAGAAGGTAATGTAGACATTACATACATCTATATTACAGTTTAAAATATGCAAATTCAGATCTACTAGAAAAAACTTGAATCATTCAATATTAAACTTAGACCAAACAGTTCAAATTATCAGATAAATATATGGTTATTGCTGGATATAATATATAATATTATTAGTGAATTGTTGCTGGTGTTTTTGTTATTAATGTTAGTTTTGTTTTTTGGTGAAATTTAAAGGAATAGTCATTGTTCATCTGCTGTGTTTAAAATTAGATGCTATATTGATGCGTTTACTATTAGATACTGGTTTAGTTGTTACATGTATGAATTATATGTTAATGTAGATGGTTAAGGAGGGGGAATTTTGATAAGTTTATACTTCTACCAACTTCCTTGAATTTGTAAAACAAAAGCTTTTACGTTAAGCTTCATGCTGTATTTTTTTGTACATATTCAAGAAATAAACAAGTAACTTTTCAGCCAGATATACAAGCTTGTTTTAATAATTCCTCAATATTGATGAAAAAGTAATAGTTATTAGAGAAACAAGCTGCCATTGTAATAAGACATTTTAACGTGACATTTGCAGTAGAATCTAGACCAAAAACACTTGGTAAGATTTTGTGTTTTTGCGTTGTAGCGCAGTGACAGTGAAGGTATTGAAGAGCTGAGTGGGTTTTTGTTCAGCATGTGAGGTCAGTGTTGAGAGCTGCCAGACTGAATATCCTGCGGTGCCTCCCGACAGCCGGAGGAGCTCACTCTGCTCCTCATTCAGCTGCGCCGCCACCAGGCCAAGATGGCCGCTGTGCGTCAGCAGACCTTAGCTCAGATCCAGCGGCTGAGCGCTCCCAGAGAGTCCTGCCACCAAAACCGCCTCCTCACCACTGTCGCCGCTAGCGACAGCCCCCTCCTCCTCAGCGCCACCGCGTCTCCTGAGTCGCACCTCGGAGATGTCGGCCCCTGCAGCGTCCAGGTGGGGCCCCAAGAGGCATGGCTACTCCTCCCTCATGTTACCAGGAGCTGGTAGAGGCTGCCACTAAATCTTCACTAGAGGTTTTCTAACATTAAAATTATACATATAAAAGAAAGAACTTTGACCTTTGACAATTTGTTACTTTTTTTGCAACATACATCATCAGATTTTATTCATTATAATATTTTAATTTTATTGTATTGACAAAACTTTACATCTGTAAATGTCTAAAGCTGGTAGAAACACCTCAAAGTAAATGAAATCCAATTTGAAATGACTACTTTTTGCTGTTGTTTTACATAAAATCCTAATAAAATGTGTCAATCTTTGTGGTGGGAACACTTCCGCTAATGCGCTAAGGGCAGAGCTAATTTTCTGTTTCACGCTTTTGCTAACTTTGAAAACATTTAGCACACTTAGCTTCCCCTAAAATAAATTTTCCGGATAAACTCTAAAGCGGTAATTTACTTGGTTGTTTTGTAACATTTCGGGTGAATAAAGTTCAACATCTTTGTTGAAGTTTTGGTTCTCGTCTCGTAGGAATTGTTCGAGCTGTTAGCCATTTATATTCACCTCTTATTTTGAAGTTGGTGAAGACTGTTTACTCAGCAGTTTTGTTTTCTCTTCAGGTCTACAGGTCTGATATATTTTGAATTGAAGTTAGCGCTTTAGCATTAGCTTTCACTAAATACCGTGTTGGTGTAGTGCTTAGATATTACACCAACTCTACACCATATTGCTGCTAATACTAGCGATTTAGCATTAGCTTCTACTAAACACTGTGTAGATAAAGCACTTAAGCATTACACCACAGCTAACTTGTTGCTAATATTGGTGCTTTAGCATTAGCTTCCACCAAATACCATGTCGGTGTAGCACTTCAGCATTAGCGGACCTACCGTTTATGATTAGTGATTTAAGGTTAGCACAACTAACTGTTTAACTAGCGATGGCCACCACTGGTGGTAACATAACATTTTTTGCCAGTCACTGTGTAACATCAATAAAGAATGCCGTCTATACCTGGACTACATGACCAAGCAGCAGCCTACTTTAAGCAGTGGCAGCCTCTACCAGATCACTCCCCTCCTCACAGAGCGCTGGTCTGGCTGCAGAGACCCATCCACCTCTTTACCATCTGCTGCTCTTTGGCTGATCCGTCTTCATATCGTGCTTCTACCGATGTCGTCTGTAGCATGATGTGTTGCGATCCCTTTGACGTCCACAAAGCCATCCCATGCTTCAAGTGAGCCGTTTGGCCGGTCCTGATTACGTGTCTTGGTGCTGCGTGGCGTTCCTTTCGGTCCTCGTCATGAAGCTTGTTTTGATGTTGCCTGTCTGTGAGATGAGTTCACGGCTCCTTCTGACGGAGCTGGTTGCTCTTTTTTTTATCTGTTGTGGACAGCGTGTTTAACTGGATCTCAAATCAAAACGAGTGTAAGACGTTTTTCAGTGTGGGTGCAACTTTGTCATTCTGCATGTCATCAGGAAGTCTGTGGTTGATGCTCGGGGTGCACCGATCGATTTCATTCATTTTGGGCAATCTGTTTACTTCCGCACAGATATGAAAATCAGTCACTGTCCCTTCTTGTGAAAGAAGGCTGGCGATCGGCCTGAAAACTGCAGTCGGTGCACCTCTAGTTGATGCTTCTGTAGAAGAGTGAGACTGCACATTGTTGGGTTTGTTTCTGAATCGGATGGTTTTCACCCTCCAGGCCGATGACACGTACATGCAGCTGAAGAAGGACCTGGAATATCTGGACCTAAAGGTGAGAAAACAAATTGCACAGTTCAGTCTGTTGTATTTTCTCTGATTTGAAAAGCCTCACACTCAGACTAACACGCCGGTCTCTGTTACTGACTGCACCCTTCTGTTCTACGCCCGACCCTGAACGGTTGACCCAAAACATTCCATCTGTAGCTCCAGATTATTTAAGAGTGGTGTTCCTCCCAATCGCTTGACCTGCTGTTAGAAGCGGCCGCCATATTGTGACTGCGGCTCTTGTGTCTCTGTGATTTCTGACTCCCAGATCAGAGCTCTAGAGCCGCTGATCCTCGCAGTTCACAGTTTACTACTGCACTGCACTGCTGGGCCACTCAGGCCTTTAATGAACGTAAGCTCTATTTGTATGTAGCTACGTGTCTCTGTGTCCGGTAAATGTTCTCCAACGTAGCGTGTGTGTGTGTGTGTGTGTGTGTGTGTGTGTGTGTGTGTGTGTGTGTGTGTGTGTGTGTGNGTGTGTGTGTGTGTGTGTGTGTGTGTGTGTGTGTGTGTGTCTCTGCTTGTGCATGTTTGTGCCGTGGCGAGAGCAGGGAGGTTTCTGTGTTGTGCTCTATAGTAAGACCATCCCATCGCTTTGCAGCGCTGCATTCACAGCTCAGACAGCATCGTGACTCCATACCTCCCCTCCACTGTGTGGCGATGTTGGCCAGGCTGTTGAGTACTGGGCATGGGATGGCTCGGCAGTGCATGTGTTGTGGCTGTGGCTGTGACCCGGTGGTTGAAAAGCCAGCTGCTTCTACCATCGCCTCTGAAACGCTGCACCTCCCTCACACATTGTTTTAATCCTCGACTAAATAAAAATGGATCTGTCATAGATTTTTGGCAATAACCTAATTGTTAAAACTGATATTTACAAGTAGGTTCAATTTATTTTTTAATGTGTGGTTCTGTTGAGAGGTTACGAGCTGTTACTATCTTACTTGCACTTACGTGAAGATGTTTACATTGCCATAACAGTAAGTAGCAAAAAAATTGCTTTTATTTTGAGCAGAAAACCAACAAGAAGTGAGTGTACTTCTGCTAAATAAAGTAGTAGTTTTCTAGAATGTTACACAAACTCTTAAATAATTTTGCTATCCAATTATTAATCGAAAAAATAGCGCTGTATTGACAAGTTGAGTGGAAAGAGCGAGGATCTTCACATTGCTGCATCATTTGCTACACATGATCAAACGTTCACTAAAGGAACGATGCTTTAGTGTCACATAAAAAAACTGTTTATTTTATGTTAAAAAGGGAATTGAATTCTATATTTATTTGCATTTTGTAATGCATTTCTAATATTGCATAAAAATCACTTAGATGGTAAGTGAAACATCAGCAGAATGTGCCAACTTTTTTACCCAATTAATCAATTAATCATCAGAATAAATCAATAAAATAATCAATTAATAAAATAATCATTTGTAGCCCTACTACATTATGTTCAAAGAGGCGATGCTTTCTCCAGACAACCCTTGCAAACAAGTTAAACTTGTTCCGATTTTTTTTTACTTCAAACTTCATATTATATTTGAGACCTGTAGTTTCAAGTTTCTTGCAATTTTCCTGGCCATTACCCCATCTGACACTGGCCTGAGTCCACTGACACCTCCACTCCGGAAAAGATTGGCAGCTGTCTTAAATGTTTTCCATTTGTAAATAGTTTTTTCCCTTTGTAAAATATTGGGTTTCAGATTGTTTGGAAATGGCCTTAAAACCGCTCCCAGACTGATGGACAGCCACAGTTGCAGGACGTCGCAGATGCCTCCTTCTTGGCATTTTAATAACACCCTCCTGTTTGCTATACTGCAACAATCGCCCCAACTTCCTGCTTTAATAGTCGGGCTGAAATGATTAATTGGATTAATCGTGATGAATCGATTATTGAAATAATCCTCAACTAATTTAATAATCGATTAATCGCTAACTGGAGTATACAAAAAAAGACAAATTGTTGAAAGAACAACTTATTAAGAGCAGTAATTAAGCCAAAAATGTACAAAATATAAACATTTTGCATTTAAACTAAAAAAAAGCTTTGTGAATATGTTCAACATAAATACCTCTAGTGGCATGGTTTTAGCTTCACTTGTTTCAAATGCTGTAAAATAATAAAGAATTTAACACCTTTTGCTGTCCAATTATTAATTGTGACATTAAGTTAATCAGAAAGGGTTGAGTTTTTCACATGTTGATGTTAGAAGCAGCAGAGGCACTGATGGTCCAGTGTATGCTAAAGAAATGCTGTTGTTAAAATTTAGATAATAAAATGTCTATTTTCTTATTTAAAAAATTAATTATATCTTTATTTTAATCTTTTAATGTATTTCTGATTTTGTATAGAAAAGGCTTTTGAGTGGTTACGTTGAAAAATCTGCAGAATATGTCAAATTTTTAAACCGATTAATCGTCCAAATAATCGATTAATCGATAACAAAAAAAGTGTTAATTGCATTTAATTTGCTGATGATGCACTTATCTGCTGCGTCTTTCATTTTCCCCTCTAATAGAAGCATCAGTGGAGGCCTGTCATTATTAACTGCTCAAAAGCTTTCAACAGAGCCTCACTTCAGAAATCCAACCTGTCCCTTTAAATGAGCCCTCACCTGTGTTCTCAAACGTTCTCCTGTTAGACGGATGAATAATCTGAAGGCAACAAAGGTTTTACAGGCAAGTGAATTTTGTGCAGAGCTTCAAAGTGTCCATAGCCACCGTGTCGTTCATGACCAGACGTCGCTCACCTTGTTCATGTTCACAAGGACAAGTGAATGTCAACGACAGTCTTCCCCTGGCTTGTGGTAGTCTACAGCTGCTCCCAGTGTTCTGCGCTTCCCTTTGTCTCGGCGCTAATGTAGCGAGGAGCCAGACGCCTCGCCTCAGCAAACAGCTAACATCTGGGTCTGTTTACGTTGAAATGTTGCAGGTAGCTGGAAGTCAGGTGCTGAAGGAGGCGGGGAAGCCTGTCAAGGTTGCAGAAAGCGATGTGGATGTGAGTATGACGATCCATACGCTGGAGCCATTTTAACCGCATAAATAATCTGATTGAAATCCTCTTTAGACAGGTTGTCAGTTTATTGAATTTCTCCACCAACATTTATGGATTTCCAATAGAATTAGAACAGAATTTATTTTCTCTTCTTCCTTCCTTCTTTCCTTCCTTCCTTGTGGTTTTTACAGTTATTTAAAGCCCAGCCTTGTTAGAAATCTCTGCTGTGAATTCCTACTGACCTTCTGGATCTAAACTGTGGAACTGAATCAAAGGACTGATGTCTTTGTGAATTTAAAAAGAGGTTAAAACATGGAATTTGCAGATTAATTATTTATTGGAGCTATGAATACTTCTGGTTAGACATTAGAAGGTAACTAAGTAAAGTGATTTAATGTGATGTGTCTGTAAGTCTAATAAAACATTAAAATAACAGGTCTGATATTCAACAGAGGGCTTCTGGTAAAAAAACTAACCTCTTTGATAGAGAACAAGGACAGTGCCTTGAAATGATGGTTTTGTTTACATCGTGGTCTTTTTCTAAAAAGCAGTAAACGCAGCACTTTGCCCTCCTTCCTCTGCTGCCCATAAACAAGCGGAGATTGAAAGCTGTTGAAAACAACTCAGTTCACTCAGAGTCAGAAGTAACGAACGGCAGTACAGCTGTCCTCACTAAACCTACTTAAGATGATTTATTTTAGAAATGTTCAATATTTTAAGAAATGTATGTTTTTTTATGTTAAATTATTTATTCAAGCTAAAAATATTCAACAGATTTTCCCTCTACTCTACTGTACTGATGTTCGGTCAAGCAGAAAGAGTTTTTCGCATGTTGCAGATGCATCCTTTCCTACAAATGATCTAAAAGAATTCTAATTGGTTTTTATTTTCTGATTTTAAAAAAAGGAATGTATTTGTTCATAAGCAACATGAAGAGGACTCTATTCATCTTTGACTCGGATAATCCAAACAATTTCCCAAACCTTACTTACACTGTTTATGAAAGTTCACGTGAAAGAATTCCCATTATACAACTATACCCCAAGAACGGGGGTCACCATGGAGACCACGTGACAATGTGTCAGATTGATGACATGACCTCAGATCAAGCTCAATTGAAGATAGCGTTTATTGTTTAGCTGCATTAAAACTTCCATCAAAAGATGGTTTGTTTGAGCCGGTTCTTGTAAAGTGAACATTTCTAACACACCTGCACCAGACAGGTGGCGTTACGACGCAGTAAATATTCACTAATCCACCCATTTCACCCATTAAAAGCGGCTCTTGCGGATCACCGTTGACGCCCTGACCCTCTGTTCTGTATGCAGTCAGCGCAGCTGCAGACACACGGCTTTAATTAAGTAAGAGGGCCACTTCATTATCAGAGGTCGACGCGCAGACACTCTGATTAGCCCTTGAGAGCGACTTCATCTGGGTAAGCACCGCATGCCCACCCAGCTCTGCTTCTCCCCCTGCAGGTGAAGTTGAGTCGGTTATGTGAGCAGGACAAGATTCTGAAGGAGCTGGAGGCGAGGATCAGCTCCCTGAAGAACGACAAGGTAACCCGTCTCTGGAACGCAACCCCACGATTACGCTGGTAAAAAAAAATACAGAAGAAAGTAGAGGTTTTTTTTCTCTAAATAATGATTTTTTTAAGGTTGTTTTGGCTTTAGTGGCCTTTATTTGATAGTGAATTGACAGGAAAGTGGGTAATGAGAGAGAGAAGACATGTGGCAAAGGTCACCAGGCTGGGAATCAAACCTGCAACAGGAAGGACTAAGGCCTCTTTATGTGGGTTATGCTTAACCCCTCCGCCACAACAGCACCCCTAGATAATTATTTTTTTCCGGTAAAAGGAAGGAAAGCAGCACCAATGTCCAAGAATCATCAAACTTTATTTGGTTTTTATTATTAAATGCCATAAATTAGTCTGAGGAGATTGAATAAGTGACGTTCTGGTGAGATGTTGCCTGAGTCGGGATGTTTCGTGGTGAAATGCTGCCCTCTAGAGGCGGTTTTAACTCATCACAGTCCAGCTTCTCAACATGTCTCAATCCAACCCTCTGTTAGTAGAACAATGCTCTCCTCAACTCAAATTAGTTTTAAAGAAATGTAAAATATATATATATTCCCTATAGATTTATTTCTACTATCTCTCTTTTTTGTTTAATTAAACAATGTGAACTATAATAATTTATTATTTGCATGTTTTCAAATAACAAAATGAGCTGCAGACGACTACAGATGAAGGCAACTGCTCCATCAGCCTTTACTTATCCAAAAACAGAATAAATGTCTTTTCTTTTGAGAACTGATGTGTGTAAAGTGTGAAGGTGGACATTTAAATGTCCCCCTATGAAAGCTTATAAAAGACACAAGACATGGGCTGCACCAGTATTAAATCATATCAGCCTCATTGAATAAATTAATATTATCAGTCCAACAGTAAAATATTTATCTTTGTCCATCAGGATATCTTTGTTCTTTTTCAGCAACTTTAGATTATTTAGATTACTTAAAAAACTTTAAGTATTTTTTCCTCCCACTCTCCTTTGCTGTTCTTTTTTGTTGTTTGTCTTTTTGGTTTAGCTAATTGGTTATTTTGCAGATCAATGCTTCTGTTTGCTCGTCTGTAATGTTTTGTATGCTTTATTGGTGAATAAAACAACCGATAAAATAACTTGCACTGGCCAACCTTTCACCCGTTGCAGGACAAGTTGGAGAGAGTGCTTGACGTGTCTCACCAGCAGATGGAGCAGTACCAGGAGCAGCCAGCTCACGTCCACAAGATCGCCTACCAGCAGAGGCTGCTGCAGGAGGACCTGGTGACCATCAGGGCCCAGATCTCCCGCGTCTCAACGGTATTCATGTCTGCTGTGTCTGTCACCGTCGACTGATAGTGCTAGACTTGGTGGAAATGGTCATATTTAATTTTAGGGATGAAACGATTAATCAGATTAATCATGATTAATTACAATTAGTTGGATTAATTGAGATTAATCATGATTAATCATGATTGTTAGTCGGATTAATCGTCATCTAATTTGGTAATTAATCGTTACTTGGAGTATCCAGACTCAACACTGGGCAATTTTCTGAAAGCACAATGTTCTCAGAGCAATTAATTAAGACAAAACCGTACAAAAAAATTTACATATACATTTAAGATGTATAAAAAAAAACCTTCTTTGTAAATGTGTTCTACCCCAAACTCCTGAAGTGTCATAATTTTAGTTTCACCTGGTCCAAATTCTGCAAAAATAATCTCCTATTAAGTGCTTATTATTATCCAAATATTATAAAAGCCAATCATCAGATCAGCCTACGCTGAAGTGATGTGAAGTGAAGCAGGTCTGAACTTTTCTAATGTTGATGTTGGGTTTTTTGCTGTAGATTCAGCCTTTACTACAAATGATTAAGTGTTTACTAAAGAAGTGCTGTTATTGCATTTTAGATTAATAATTTTCTAATTTAAAAAAGGAATTGAATTATTTTTTCATTTGCATCCTTTAATGCATTTCTAATATTGCGTAAAAAAGCTTAAATAAAAAATCTGCAGGGTGTGCCAATTTGTTTTATCTGATTAATCGATTACTTGTCATAATAATCAATAGATTAATCGGTAGCTAAGATAACTTAGTTGCATCCCTATTTCCTTTATACATTTATATGTTAGTAGGTAAAAAAAAATAATATTTTAACTGAAATATTTTAGTTTGTGCACACAAATCTTGCTTCAAATGCTACCAAATGGTTTCAGAGTGTGTGTGTGTGTGTTTGGGTTTTTGCAGGAAATGGCGCGTGCGTGGGAGGAGTACAACCGACTGGAGCAATCAGTGGAGCTGCTAAGGCTGGCACTGCAGGCACACATGGCCCACAACGACACGTCTCAGGTGGGACTTCCTTCTGCCCTTTAAAAAATAAAACCCTCAGCATGTCAGCAGTTCTGAATGTTGCTTCTCCACAACCTTAAAAATGAACAAAAGTTCAAACCACAATACACTGTCTTCAGTTGAATGGCAAAAACAGAGCTTCCACACATTTTAAAAAATAAATAAATAAAAGGTGAAATAAGTAAAAAAAAAAAACATTCTGTGTGTGTTTGCATGTGTTGAAATACAGCAGGAAAAGGCCGAACTGAAGCGGGAGCTGTGGAGGATCGAGGATGTCATGGGTGGTCTTAGCACCAGCAAAGCCAACTACAAGATAACTGTGGACTCTATTCAGAATCCAGGTGAAAATCAGTCTGTTTGCAGACGACATTGTGGTCACTAATGAAAGCTTCTCTAATATTGTGTAGCCCTATTCCTTTCTTTGAGTCCTCTGGTCCTCCTAGAAACTTAGGTCTTAGTTCGGTTGAAGGGAAGTCTGGTGCGGTTAGAATGCTTATGTGAAAGCCAAGCAGATCAGACACTGCTTCAAAAGCAGGAAGTAGACTATAGCGTAAGGCATTTTGGGTAAATACAACCAAAACAAACATAAGTCATGTGATAGCAGGAGATATGGCTCATGGTCTTTTGCCAAAGACAAAAGAGAAATCTTACAGCCACTAAGATCGAACTGTACTCCATTTTTGTTTAGATTTTATGAAGAAGGAAGATGTGCTTAGGTACATATTTTATGCTACAAATTCAATTGTAGACGTTTGTTTTTCTTAAATCTTAATGATTTGTTTTGTAATGTCTGCCTCTTGGTGCAGTTTTTGGATTTTCTGGTTCTGATTGCTTATTTTTCATCGGATGATTACTTTGATAAGACGTAAACCGACCGTCTGTGATTGGCTGGTCATGTGGTTGATTTTCATACATCTTAAGTTGTGAACACAATTGTTTAAGCATTAAAAACGTAAAGTGCATGTGAGAAACATGCAAAGTATGTCTTTCGGATGTTTTTGCACGTTTTTTGGCCCTCCTGGCATTCCATACCTGAGGAGCATGAGAGTCAGTGTGGAGTGACAGTAAATTAGAGTTTAATACATATTGAGCAAACTTCTGTGAGATTCAGATGCACACACCACAAATTATTGTTTGCTAACATAGATGTATGCGATCACGTCAGTCTCACTGCCCAGTCATATTTGGTTTTTTGAGCAAAACTGGCGGAAAAGTGAGGGTGTATGATACATGAAATTAGCCTCTTTTAATTTAGCGTAGCATAAAAAAGCCATTTTCATCCCACCTTTGTCTAAGCATACAGCCTTCTGTGTTGACACGCCTCAGCAGACAGGAGATTAGTGCCTTCGGTGTCGGACCAGGCGGTGCCTTCTGGCGGCACGGAGGTCCAGCCTCCCCCCCGCAGCTCCATCTCCCACACTTTGCCTCACAGCACCGTGCCAAAGTGGGTGAGTGTCCTTCCTCGCCCCTTGCAAACAGAATACACCACAAACCTCCTCCGCGTGTCTGTAACCGTCCTGATCCGACCACCGTACAGGCAGAGGACGACGCCCCGCCCAGGCCGCCACTGCCTCGTCTCTATGACTACGAGGAGACGCCCCCTGTGGTGCCCCCGCTCCCCAAGGAGGCCTCAGTCATCCGCCACACATCGGTGCGAGGGCTCAAACGCCAGTCGGACGAGAGGAAGCGGGACAGGGAGGGCGGCCAGTACATTGCCAATGGAGACTGTAAGGTATCGTCATTCATTTCTCCTGAAGTGGGGAGCCTTCTACACGTAGATACGATACAGTTAATCTGTGTAGGGTGATAAAAATGTTAGCATCTCAGCCCGTCTTTGATTTCTGTTTCAGACTGATTTGAGGTCATACCTGAGCGAACCAGAGCTGCCAGGAAGCAGCCAGCCAATCACAGCGTCTGAAGCCGACTACCGGTATTACCCAGGCAAAGGTAACATGAGTCACCTTGGAGCAGAAACGACCCAAAGTCTTAATCACTACAAGCAAGAAAAACAACACTTTGACATGTTTTTGAGTGTTTAAGTAGGTGTTATGTCTACATGGAAGAGAAAATGTTCAACAGTATTGGCCATCTCTTAGGCCTAGTCCGAACACACTCGGATATCTGGGAAAATGAACACATTGTTATGCATTTTTGCCTTTCATCCAAACGGAAACTCAGTTTAATATCTCTCAAAATAAAAAGAGGAGATTTGAGGAAACTCTGTATTTGTGTTTGCATCTATACATGGAAAAACTGAGAGTTAGGGTCCCGCACATTACAGTCTTCAACACAACTCCAGTCGGCATCATCTTGTGTTTTACTAACTTTACATTCAAATATGTTATTTAAAAGCTGGTCAACCTACATATCTGTTGACACAATTAAACGTCCTGGAGCCATGTTTCACTCCTAACAGGAAGAAGAAATCTAATGGCTGACAGGTTTTAGCTTTGTGCTACACTGCCCCCTATGGGTTTGGCATGTTTAAAACTCAGGGGCGGATTTGTACGCGTTCATGTAGATGAAAACCTTTCTGAAAACGATCCCACATGTACAACATTATTTTTTTAAACGATGTGGTGGAGATATTCATTTTTATAAAGACACAGCTACATGTGAACAAATTGTCCTTAAAGGAAAAGTCTTATGTCTAATGTTTTAAAATGTAAGTATTATTTTTTGAGGGAGGATTATTGGTGGCTTATAACTGCAAAGTGGAAGGACAATTATAAATGTTTTTCCTTTTTTTTTACTTTCTAAAAATAAAGCTGAACTAAACCCATGACTGTTGGTTCTGTCGTCAACTAGGTTTGTTAGGAACCACGTCTCGGCTGGACCAGTCCAACTCCATCTCATCCTACGTCACCTTGAGGAGGGCTCCCGGCAGCGCCGCACCAAAGGTCAGTTTGTTACGACACATGTGGAAAACAAGACGTGAACAGACTTATGTCAGTGTTAGAAGTGGACCCACTCCAAAATTTCTCAACTAAGACAAAACTTGGACGGGAAAAGCAGAAGATCTGACAATTAGAAAGCCAAGAGTTTACAGATGGGGGTTGGATGGCAAAACCACATAAAACAGAGTTAAAACCATGCAAACTAAGTTACCTAAGTTTGCTAAAAAAATATGCAATTCCTAATTTTCACAGATTGTTTCCTTAACTTTCAGCCATTTGATGGAAATCTGCCGGGCTGTATTTAAAAGCATATGGGCCCCTGGGCTGCAGTCACTTTAGGTTCCCTATTTGCCCCCCCAAAAAATATTTTACTCAAGCAAATAACCAAAACACAAACAGAATGAAATTGTATTATTTTTATTGTTTAAATGGATTAGAAATGCCTCCACCTCCTCCCTGAGCTAATGTTACTGTCTGAAGAAACGAACCGCTACCAGCTAAAAACAACCAATCAGAGACAGGCGGAGGGTCTTAGCACGGTCACTCTACCTCATGTTCTCTGCTAAATGTGCTAGTGACAGAGAAACAACTTACAGGAAAACATTTTATCCGCCAGCATAGGAGGACATGCTAACTAGCCTTAGCATTCATGGCTAGCTGCAGAGCAATAGAGATCAAAGGGGGGAGAAAAAAAGGGCAGCACCACAAAAAGGGTGAGTGGCAGCACTAAGACCCGCCTCCTGCCTCTGATTGGTTGTTTCCAGTTAGCACTGGGAGAATGAGGTGAGTTAAATGTTTTTCACAGGTTATTTGTCTCATAATAACCAACTAGGTTATTATGAGTTGTCACCTCATAATTGTCACCTGTTACAACATGGTGACAGCTTTAACAAAACATATTTTTTTTTAGAAGTCGCATACTGCAGCTTTAAGTCTTAAAGTATGGAACTTTGAAATTCAACGTTTTTAGGAAGATTTCCCATTTCTCACCCTGCCCCCTCTCTCCTCCACCGTTGTCTCCTCAGGACCGACCTAAAAGCGCCTTTGAGCGTCTGTCGTCCCCCACGGAGGGCGGCCCGCCCCTCAGCAGCCAAACCCGAGGCCGGATGACCGCCGAGGAGCAGCTGGAGCGCATGAAGCGCCACCAGAGGGCGCTGGTCCGCGAGCGCAAGAGGAACCTGAGCCACGGCGAGCGCTCCGGCGGCGCGGGCCCAGTGGCATCAGGCTCTCAGCGCTCGTCGTCGGCGTCATCCCGACTGCCCTCCAGCCCCTCCGTACGTTACCCCTCCCTGCAGCGCAACAGCAGCAGCAGACACACGGAGCACCGGCTCCACCCTCAGTGCTGCTACAGCACTCTGCAGCCTCCAGCCACATAACAACCTAACAGGGATGCTAACGACTTAGCGCTCTTCCTTGGTAGCAGCTCACACTAACAAGCCAACTTGCTTTGGTTAATGCTTTATAAACGCCGGGAGACAAATCGATGTGTGGGAAACGCTCAGCGACGGACAGAGCCGCTCCGTTTAGTTTTTTTTTTTTTTTTTTTTTTTTAAGCTTCAGGGGTTTAAGATAGCTAAAATACCACTGCCCCCCCGGCACCCACCTGTGGGACCTCACTGACGCAACTCTGAATGTAAACATAAAGAAGAGAAAGAAGCATTGCTTTAACTTCTTTTCTCCATTGTAATCACCAGAAAGTAGAGAGCCCATATATATATATATATATATACATATATATATATATATATATATATACACACACACATATAATGAGGAAAGATGCAACACTAGTGGCACAAATCATACGACGGCGTATTCGGGCCGTTGTAGATGGACAACAAAAAACGGACGAGTACATTTTCACCGAAAAAATCTTAGAAATTTTTACATTAATCTCTGAAGTTTTCTAGAAAAATTCGTGGGAATTTCTGGAGTTTGAAAAGTCCAAAAAAAATTGTTGTAAAAACTCAGAAAGTTGGAGATTAAAATTTTGAAATCAAACATTCTTGACTTTTGAAGCTTGGAAATTTCCAAGGTTTTTTTTTTTCTCAAAATTTTCTGACATTAATCTCAAAAATGTCTGTTTTTCCGAGCAAAGTTTTGACTTTTCAAACTCAGAAATTTCCAAGTTTCCTCGATAACATTTCTGAGTTTAATCTAGAAATTTCTGAGGGTTTTTTTTGGCCAAAGTTAACTCCTCTTTCTTTCCTCCTATTTACTACGGCCCCTGTACGCCGTCGTACAAATCATGATCGCACCTCCCTGCTTTCCTTTCCTTAAATCAAATCCAAGTGCCTTGGTTTGTTGACGATCATTTTTGCCTTTATCCCAAATGTCCGTCTTTAAGACTTCTCAGAGTGGTGTAGGAATGATGGAAGAGCCACCTGTAGGCCTTGTGTTACAAACTCACAGGTCGTAGTCATGGAAACACAGGAAAACTGCTGCATTTTAATCTAGAAACTGGATTAGCTTAAAGCTAACACATCCCCCTCTGGTTTTAATGTGGTATGCTAGCAATGCTAGCATGCTTTAACAGAATTAAATTACTCACACATTTTGGATAACATTAACCGCCAGGCTGGCACCATGGTTACAGACTAACAACCACCAAGTCTGCGGTGAATTGAGCAGAAATTGTTGGGCTTTGCAAAAGTATTCACGCCCTTCGAGCTTTTGCTTGTTTTGTCACATTACAACCGCAAACTTTACTGGTTTTATTGTGATTTTGTGTGACCAACCAACACAAAGTGGTGCATTGTTGTGAAGCGGACGTAAAAAAGGCTCAAGTAAAATCTGGAAAGTGTGGCCTATTTTTTTTGCAAAATAGTTCAAATTCATTTAGATTAGAATAAAAGCATGTTTTGAAATCAACGTTCATCTTTTCTAATTGAAACCGACAACAATACAGTTGCTTGAAAAAAGTGTATCTGACACCAACAAAGAAGAAATTAACATTTCAATTTTAGGTTTAGATCAAAAATATGAAATGGGAACACAGGCACCAGGGCTAGAATTTATTTTGATATTTAATTTTTTTTATTTTTTACTAATATTAAGGAAAAAAATATGGATTTTATCTTATTACTATCATTAAATAGTAATTACACAATCATTTTACATTTGGCTATATTTATCTAAAATATTACAATGTTCTTCATTACTAAAAACTAAATATTTTTCTTTTTTTTCATTTAAAAAAATCTTTAATTTCCCTCTGACTTCCCATAATGCACTGCTTTGCGTCGTTCTGTTACATAAAGGTTCCAATAAAACACGCTGAAGTTTCTTTTTGTAACATGTCAAAGGTGTGAAAACTTTTCTAAAGCTCTATAGTTTTTATTACTGTCACAATAAGCAATATATGATTTTTTTATGAGTTGTGCTGTTATTTTTTCACGTCTCTAATGATGTCACCAGAGTATATTTTATTGTGTGCTGTTCTCCACCAGCATTAAACGTTTTTACTTCATTTTGAGCTAACGGCCTAGTTCATACAGCCTTGTCCTGTGTGATGATCTCTTTGCTCATTTTTGTTGTTTGACTCCGTAACAAAAACAGCAACTCATTCCGAGGTTGGAAGCTCAGACTGGAGTTTCTTCAAGTGGCCTATACTGTGTTGTTTTATACATTATGAATATGTAGGACTGGTTTAAGGAGCTGGGCTGTTTTGCAATAATGAAATAAAGTGTCACATTTATTGGCACCCCTGGTAAACATGGGTAAAAATGTTACCGTAAAATAAACTCTAAATTTTTCTTCTTTTGTTTTTTTTTTGTTTTTTGCATTAGTGTTATCTTTCATTGAAAGATGCTAATGCTAAACAGAATTAGCATTAGCGGAATTATTGGTGGCATCCAGAGCAGTAACATAGGTCCCACTTTGAGCTCACGTCATGGCAAAATAAACTGTCATTTACGTGCAGTACTTAGCAGACCACCGGGGGGCGCCTGCGGTCCACAGTTTGAGAAAGACTGATCTAGAAAGAGGTTTTTTTTTTGTTTTTTGTTTTTTTTTAATCTCCTTTTTTTTAAAGACTTCAAATTCTAGCTTCCTGCTGGCCCCACAGTATGGCTGATTGTTTTTTCCCTCCACAAACACACTCTGGAACTTTTGTTGCTGACTGCCTCTCTGTTTGTGGAGCAATAAAACTTTTTTCTGACTTTACTCAAAAAACAATTATAGAAGCTAATTAAAATATATATATATATATATATATCCTTAAGAAGGAAAAAAAAATCTCAACATATTTTCCGCCAACTTAGAAAGTAAATAAGTAAAATTTGCACTAACAAAAAAGTTAGTTTGACATAATGTTACTGCAAAAAAGGAAAAAAAAAATTTTTTTTCTTTCCATGTTTACCAGAGCTGCCCATACGAGTGTGAGCAAGGAGTGGACAGCTCTGTCATGAAGAATCTGATTGGTTGGAGGTTGTAGTTTTAACCTGTGTGGAGATATTTGTCATTTTCATCCTGTCTTTTATTGCCCCACTGCTAATTCATGTTCAAAAGTAAAATACATTTATTGTGATGACGTCTAACTTTTATCAACAATTAGACCAAATACATTAACATTTGATTTCTAGAGAATTTGACAGATAAGTCAAAAAGGTATTGCAGCATTTAGACACTTTGGACACTCCTCATCATAGATCTCTAAGGCAAAGACTTTTAAAAAGTTACAGGTTTTGATCGTTTTGGCCCATGTGACAGAGTTTGGACTCTCCTATCTTGGGTTTGTTCCCTAGTGACACTGATGTCCACTCCTTGTTTGCTCAAAGTGTTTCCACCGTAAAATTTTCATCCCCCCGCCCCGCCCCAACACACTACGTCAGATCAAACAGAGCTAGATCCCTAACAGAGGTGACCTGCTGAGCGCCGTTTAATTCTGTGTAATTGAAGAAGCAACGACTCTTTTTCTCCTCTTTCTTTTCTATCATGTAGAGATTTGCACTTAATAAAGAGTTTCTTGCTTCTCAAGCTCCTCCTGCCTGTTTTCTTCTTAATCTGGTGGGGGGTTGGTGGTGGGTGTGTGCATGGTTTTCTCTCTCCTGTGTGTGTAAGTGTGTGTGTTTCCTGTTCCCGAACACATGGAAGGCATGGGATGCAGCGTTACTCTGAGCATGCAAGCGCTCCGACAGATCTGGCTCTGCAGGCTGCAGGAGTGGGAAGGATGCATGCATGGCTTTGATGCTCCTTGGATGATTCCTCACAAGTACCCCTCAGCAACACACAGACACACACACACACACACACACGTGTTAGCGCTCTTCGGTAGGTGTTCTTTGTGTGCGTTTGGACTAGCTGGACGAAACTAGGACGTATCTGTGTGCTGACTTCCTCCATTTGGTGTCTTTCAAACATCTTCTGATCCTGCAGGTGTGAGCTTCATTTCTGCTCCCTAAACCTTTACTACTGCATGTCAGCTTCCTTCAGCGCCTCAAAAACAAAATGTTACCAAGTATTTTTGGTCCAGCTCCAAGTTCAAATGTCTTTGTCCACTTGGATTAAAACAAAACTAACTTGCATGTAACTTTTCAGCAAGATATCGAACCTTTTTTAAGTCAATAAATCCTTAATATTGATGAAGACAGTAGTTCCGCAAGCAGATTATTTCACTTATAACGACAATTTTCCCATTTTATAAGTGAAGTAATGTGACAGTGGAACTAATACTTTTTATCCATATTAAGGACTTATTGACTTTAAATAAGCTCCTATATCTTTCTGAAAAGTTACTTGGGAGTTTTGCCTTATTTCAAGTTTACTAGGATATTCATACTGGAAACTAGACAAACATTGTGCTAAGATCTTGATTTTGCAGTGAAGTCATTTAAAACTTACTCAAACTGGTTTGGATTTCAATTTGAGTAATTAGGAGTTACCTTCTGTGAAATAAAGATACTTTTTTTGACAATTTGAGCATTTTTCTGCTTCAAAATGTTCTAAAGACATCTAATTTCACCAAAACTGATGTTTTTTTTTATTTTGTTTTTTTTAGCTCATTTAGTCTAATGAGTTAAAATTACGTTTCGTATCTGTACAAATTAAGACTACCAAACATTTGTTACCTTTATTGACATTTTTGTTCTTTCATGTAAAAAGCTTTATCTAATCAATTAAACCATTCTGAACGGCTTAAACCACCCAGAATTAAGCACATGAAGCTTTAAATAACGGAAGCTCAACATGTTTGTTTTTTCTTTTCTTAACTACAGTCCTGGTGGCTAACCTCGCCTCCTTCCCCTCTCCAGGTGTTCGACTGGCAGCAGGAGCGACCAGGAGCTGAAGGTCAGAGCGACGAAGGCCTGAATCTGGTCAGAGAGAGGGAGACGAGGGACTCTGATGAGTGGATGACGGTCACCGCCAGGCGCGTCCAGGAGGCTGACCTGGAGCCCCTGGACTACGACCTGGACATCAGCCGGGAGGTACAGGAGCAGGGCCAGGAGCAGACGCTTGGGGGGCCAGGCCCCCCAGTAGAAAATAACGGCACCAGTGTATTTTTGACTGCTTAGTTTTTCTCAATCTGACTGCCAGTTTAAACACAATCGCACAATTGTCCCCTAGGTGGAAATCAGTCGAGGACTCAGGGGGTTTATGTTGCATAAGCTGCCAAAACATTTAGTTAGTCTACAGTTTAATAAAACAGCAGGACACTGAAGTTGTTGGACTGAACATATTATTTGTTTAAAATTTGGATTTAAGATAATAAAAAAATGTCTGTGTTGTTACCGTTTATTAATACAGATTGTTCAAATAAAATAGAGAACAATTCCATGATTTTAAAAATTTGAATTTGTAAACATCGTCTTTTCTCTCTTCTTTTCAACTCCTCTGGGATTCAGGGTCGTAGTTCATGTATTATTACTTCAGCTTTTGAGGCGCTAATCGTAGCAAATGTCCGGAAAAAACAACAACAACAACAAAAAAAAAAACGTAAGAGCATGAACTCCTTCCAGGAGGAGAGAGAATAACTGCCCAGAATTGCAGTGACTCAACAAAAGTAATGATTAACAAACTTTTACAAAAATATCAAACCAGATCTAGTGCAGCATTTCTCTGTGTGTTCGGCAAACATGCAGCTGTCCAAACCGGACAAAGTTGTGATCCCGGAGCGCTACGTGGAGTCGGACCCGGAGGAGCCTCTGAGTCCAGAGGAGCTGGAGGAACGCGGCCGGCGCGCAGAACGCATCAAGAACCTTCTCACCAGGTCCAGGTATCCTCACCTCAGTCTGCAGGGAGAACCCCTCTAATCCAACATGGCTGCATTTCATTAAAACACCTTGTTGATTTCATCCCCATCCAGTGTCCGGAACATCCAGCCATCAGCATCGCTGGAATTCAACGAGCTGGACAACGCCATGGAGGAGCAGGAGAGGATCATGAGCGTCTCCTACGCGCTGGCCTCAGAGGCTTCACGCAAGAGTAAACTGGTCGCAGGTTGGTTAGTTAGTTAGTTAGTTAGTTAGTTAGTTAGTTAGTTAGTTAGTTAGTTAGTTAGTTACAAATACAAGTGTTTTAAAGGGGCAGTGTTATGTAGAAAAGGCTGTAGGTCATGTTATGTTCTGTCATCAAAAGGATACCTGGAGTGTTGTCTTGATTCTTTCACGCATGTTTAAAAAAATCTTTCAATCTCCATGGCAACCATTCAGCTGTGAAAAACGCCCTGGTGGACCAAGAGATTAGTTTATAAATATCAGTTGCAGAGTATTTTTAATGTGAATTTATGAACGTAAAGATGAAACATCCAAAGGCAGTAAAAACATTTTAGAACGTTTGGTCGCCTTTAGTATTCAAACGTTTTGAAAAATATGTTTGTTTGTTTTTTACATATTTGTTAAAGTGTCACTATAACAATCTGACAATATAACATGCCTCCTGTGCTCTTCCTGCCATCTGTGGAAATACACCACTCTATCAGAAACAACCAATCAGAGCCAGGGGGAGTGTCTTAGCACTGACAATCTGTTTGTGTATGTGCTGCACAACCCCCTTCCACCCTGCTGTGCTAATGGTGGAGAAAATAGCTAATCCAGGAAAACCGTTTGTCCTCCGTCATCAGTGCCTATGCTAACCTGCATTAGCATTGGAATTAGCTGCCCAAGCTCAGTATTTTATATTAACCATCAGGACATTGTGACAATTTAACCAAATATATTTTTA
>NW_006800426.1:353929-362275 GCF_000485575.1 Poecilia formosa
TTTTTTTTTTTTTTTCATAAAACTTGCCTACTGTTGTTTAATTGTTGTAAAGTTGGAAAGCGCTCCCTCTAGTGGTGAATAACCACACATCTACAAGAGCTGCAAACACAAACAGCACAGAGGTGTGTTAGACGGACTCTGCTGCTCGGCCATCTCAGAGTGTGACCGTGTCGTTGTTCCTGGTGTGTAGGGACTGAGTGGCTGGAGAGCTGCTGAGCAGGCCCGGTCCAGGTACACACACCCTGAACTTCCCCTGGGTTGGGATCATGCTCTGTTTGTGGTGTGTCTTTTTTTTTTGGGACAGCGCACAGATGGCTGACATAAAGATGCCAGACTGTTAAAGATGGCATCTTTATAAGCCGAACAATCACGTCGAGCTCCAAAACATCTGTGCACGTCTCCGGGTTTCTGTCTTCTGGGTGTTTGTTTGCTCAAAGAGCCTCAGGGGAGGATTTCACCAAGACTTTGTCAACCTGTTTAACGTGTAGGAGTCGTGTTCAGTTTGTTTACAGGTTAGTCAAAAGGAGCTAAAAACACAATAAAGAATTTAATTCATAGACCCTAATGCTAAATTTATCTCTATTCCTTCCTCAAACCTGAGGTTTATCAGTGAGGATCTGGTTAAAAGAGGTTGTGATTGCAGATTGTGGCCATACCGATTTTTTTCCTAAAAAAATTAGTTGGCAGCAGTTGGGTGACGATTGTTGACTGAACATGTGCAGACGTGACCTGATGGGCGGGTCTGTCAGTCAGCCCTCTGTCACTGCAGACAAAAAGGAGACTGGCTGATTTTTCAGACGTTTGGTGAGATAGATGAGGTCAGTGGATCAGATCGGCTTCAAACTGTAAGTATCTGTCAGTCGTCTATCTCCTACAATGAAGGGAATCAGAGGTGATTTATGGACCGATTTATTGCTGTACCCCCTGCGGCATATAGAGGCTCAAGGTCCTGATTATAATCCAGAATCATTTCTAAATTACAATATGTTCTGGACTACAAGTCACCGTTTCTTTAACAGTTTAGCTGGTCAGGTGACCTACATTTAGACTCAACTTGTATACATATATTTTCCTCTTCATGAAACATTTTCTGACTGACGCAACGTATCCTCTAGAGTTACTGATGATCTGGAAAATAGAGTAATCTGACAATTTAACCAGTGTTCCATGTTTTTAGTCTCAGGCTTCACATAAAGTCTTTGTGAAAAGGTTTCCTCCCTGCTGCTACAGCAGAGTCTGAGCTTCTTCAGAGACTCCTCTGGGGATTCAGCTGGTGTTTTGGTGCAGGCTGTGTGTGTGTGTGTGTGTGTGTGTCAGTGTATTACTGTTATAATGATTTTCCATTTATAGGTAATAAGAACATGGCATTAAAATTAGAATATTACATCAGATCAATAAAAAAATATTTTTAAAAATATGTTGTAGCCTTGATCAAAACCTGTTTTTCAGATGTTATTTTCAAAAGGTAATTTTAATCTGACCAACAAACTTTATAAAAGTTTTCTTCTAAGTTTCTAATGCAAAATATCTTAGTACATTTGAAAATATCAAAACTAACTTACTAATAACTTTTCAGCAAGATATAAGAGCTTGTTTTAAGTGATTAGTTCCTTAATATTGATTAGTATTAGTTCCATTGGCAGATTATTTGACTGTTATTTAACTTATAATGTGGAAAAAATGTCTTGTTATAAGTTAAATAATTTTCCAATGGAACTGATACTTTTTCCATCAGGAATTATTGACTTAAAACATGCTCCTATATCTTGTTGAAAAGTTACAAATCTGGAACAAACTTCCAGAAAACTGCAAAACTGTTGAAACACTGAGTTCCTTTAAACCAAAGCTAAGAACCTAGCTGTTCAGAGTTGTCTTTAATTCATAATAGCTTTGACTATTGATTGATCTATTTGCTCGATGACTTTGATGATGGCATTTGACAAAAAGTTCCTGTTTGTCGCTTGTGTCACAGCTGCTTACTGGATGATTGTTGCTGAATTGTGCTAAACAAATGAACTTGACTTTGTTTTTGTCTCCTCAGCCAAAGCTGCTGCTCAGCCCTGAGCCACAGGACCAGCAGAGGAGACTCAATTATACAGAAGACGCTGTGCAGAAGGAGCTCCACATTTTTCATCAAATTAACTTATTCAGTCATTAAAGCAATATTTTTAAATATAATTTTAATACACATTTTTGAAGGTGTTTTTTTTTAATCACAGATTTTTTTGCGTTTTTATTGCTTCTGCACTTACATTGCACATTTTATGGTGAATCATAAAATGACTGAACTTCCTTTTTTTTGCGTTTGTTCTGGATTTTCAAGATAAAAGTCAGAATGGACACGCTCGGATTGCAGTGGGGATGTTGAGATGCTTTGCTTTATTTTTTAGATTTTTTCCCCTCAATTCTGTCATAAAACTGTCAGAATGTCAAATAATTTAAACACATCAGAAAAACATAATGTCAGGCTACTTAAAATATTTAGATAAATTGTTTCTGTTTTGTTGTAATGTGGTTTTATTTTTAAGTGTTTTCAGGTTACGCCACTTCAGAAGAGTCGACTTCTATCTTCTGCTTCAGCGTTTCTACACAGTCAGAGCATGTCTTGTTTCCATACCTTCTCATATTCCATTATCTGAAATTTGTCTATCCAGAGTTTTTGCAGGTTCCATATTTAAACTCTGTTGACTATTGACAGCATCTGGGCTAAATTATTTGGCAACTTTTGTTTGTATTTTTTTTAAGAATTAGTTGAAAACAATTCAAATTTGGAAATTGAGTGAAGAAAAATAACAGCAGTTTTATTGGAAAATTACAACATGTTTAGGCCAAAATGTTAAAGTAATCGTTGACCCCTTTAAAACTTTCTCCAATTTTCAGAGCCGTTTTGTTTTTAATCATTTTTGGTACTAACGGCCTATATTCAGTTCAGACCATAAATAAATTCCTAACAGCTTTAATTATGCTGAAGAATTATTTTCAGATAACAGAAACACAACCTTATTGATTCAAGCAGACATTGTCTGAACAGTGAAACCCTAGAGGTATTGCTGAATTAACCGGCGAGATTGCATCCTTAAAGCTCATCACACCAACTGTTTTTAATAGATCACATATAAAATCAAAATTAGATTATCTTAAATACATATTGCATGTGTTTGTGTTCAAAAACACCCAACAGCTTCCTGTTACAGCAGCTGCTTTAAAATGATCAAACGTCTCCAAATAACGGAAAACTACTAAAGTCGTATCTACACAAATCACATTTAATGGCAAATAATCTTCTTTCGTCCAGCACATTTCAAGGCAGACAACAGGACAGTTAAAATGTTCAAGTGAAATAAAAACAGGTTCATTTGCCAGTCATAGCATTATCTTACACTACAACATCAAAAAAAAAAACATTTTTGAAGCCTTAAGACTAGATTCTTTCAGCACATGCACACCAGGATGCATCCCATCAGACGGTACAAATGAGAATTGAGCAATGTCCTAAAGTGAAACGAAAAGCATCAAACTGTCCCGATGTGAGAATAAAAAAGCTAGCTCCTCTCCCCTCCTACAATGATTTTACGAAGACCATTTTGTAGTTTTGTTTCCGTTCCTTGGACTGGTCGTCTGAGCCGGGATCCTCCTGTTCTGGTGATTTCTCCTCTGGGCTGGAATCTTCCTCCTGAGCTTCTGTGTTTTGGTTTTCACTGGACGACTCCTCTGGTTTAGCAGCTTCTGTCTGAGAGTCTGCAGGCGGGGAGATGACCAGCTCTGGCTGTGGCTGACCAGAGAAAAACAAAACTCTTTCAGGGTTCCCACTGGTAGTTAGAAATTCTATGACTTTCCATGACCTTCAATATAATTTTCCATGACCCACGTAGAAGAGGTTCATAAAGAAAAGTGCAGGCCTGACCAACCTAACCCCACCAAGGTAAACTACAGCGAACATGTAAAAGTCCAGGAAGATAATGAGGAACATAAATGACAAAAATGTGAAAATGAAGCCCACACAGACAGGTATGAACTGGAAAATGTCAATATATTGACTAAGGAATCATATGATGATAATGTCAATACACAAACAAAAACATTAGCAGTAATGAAAACACAAGATTGTACATGTATGTAGAACTAAGTGTTTCTACAAAAGTTGAGAGCAGGTGTAGCACATAGACCACATTGACGTAACAGTCAATGTAAATTGATATTACTTCATGTTTTTTGTGTTATTTACTTGCTGTGGGGTTAGATCAGAAAGATGTGATAATTTTGGTCATAAAAATAGGGAGTATATTATTCCTCACCAGTCACAGTTTGACATAGTTGCCAATAGGGGTCAGTATCGCTCCACCAACGATAAAGATGACGTTGCTAGGAGATAAACGTTGCCAACATGGATGTGTATAACCACTGTGTAGCAATACTTTTGATTGCTACACAGTGTAATGTCAGTGTTATGCAACACTAAACCTATGCAACACCTGGTCATACACGACTATTTATCAACATGTATATTATATCTTCCTGGATAATGTCAGCCATGACTAGCCCCCACCTCGCTGAAACCCAGACCACAGTGCCTCCGGTCCCGACCCGACAGTTTTCCGTCCATGCTCTGCTGGTACTGCATCTCCAGCTCGTCGTTCATCCGCTTATCTTCCTGCCCTACGGAGGAGACGCACACCGGATCGCTACAGATCGGATCCAAGCAGGGATCAATCAAACAGGAAGTCGTTGCACTTTGCCGAAGCAACAAAGAAGCTCACCGCTACGGAAGTGGGATGTGGACTTGTGGTCACCGATGACGAGGCGACCGGTGTGTTCTTTCTGGGAAAAAAAAAGAAGCAAAATACAACTAATCATTTTATTTTACCTGTCTGCTTTAACTTTATCTGACTGACACAAGCTGGAGCATACGGACCTTAGAGGCGCCCATTAACCGTAGGAACTTTTGCTTCCTTTCGTCGCTTCCCAGATCTGCAGACGCCCACTGGGTGGACCCGTCCTGCCAAGAGAAGATGGTTCACCAACGTTCATTTTCAGCTTCTAAAGGTCAACTAAGGTTCAATCAGGAATCAGGGAGTTTTGTGCGTCTTTGTCAAAAAATAAATAAATAAAAATTGCCATTTTTGTTGTCAACTTTGATCGTAAGTACTCTTTAGCCACAGCTTTTCATTTGAGAACCAACGACTAAAACGTTCAGTCGTGACCTGGTATGTATGTGGTGTAAAGTTAAACTTTAATAATAATTTGGGGTTTTTCCATAAGAAAAAAAACTTGTCACCATGTCATTTATAAATGTCAGTTTCACACAGATAAATATTTAGTTTGAAGGCAAACCTTTTTGTTTTAAGCTAAAAAGAAATTAGCAAGTTAAATATTTAATTTGATGCCAAATATTTAGCTTCAAACTAAATATTTACCTTGCTAACTGTTAGCAAGCTAGATATTTAACTTACCAACTAAATAGTTCCAAGTTAAACATTTAGCTTAAATATTAAATTTGAAACTGACATTTATGAATGAATGACTAACATGGTGAAAAAGTAACTGTAAAACATGTTTTCTTCTTTGATGGCTGGCTAAGCAACCCAAATTATTGCTGTTAATTTTTGACTGCAACTTTACAATGGCACCCCATAGGTATCATATCAAAGAAATTGTAATATCAGACAATTATGACTCAGAGTAAATGTAAAAGTAAATCTAAAATCTAAAAATATAAATATAAAAATTATTAAGTCGTGATTTAATTTACTAAAAAGTTAAAAAAAAGCATCCAAACCAACTTCCCCTAAAGCTAGCAACTGGTCATGCCATTCTTGGCGTAACAACCTCCAACATGCATTTGCAGTAACTGTCTTCTATACCACTGTGGAGGACTTTGATTTGCAATACTTTTATTTATTTAAAACACATTGGAGAATTTTCCATCTGGCCTTTGACCAGACAAATGTCTCCAAAACCTGGAGATGAATTCATGGTTGAACACCACCATGGTTGGTATGCGATTCTTTCTCTAACATGCTGTTAGTTTTTCACCAGCTGCAGCAGGAAACACCTTTCTAAGAGTTTGGCTTTTGTCTGGTCAGTCCACGTAATGTCTCTAGAGTCAAGATGTTTCCGCTCCATTTGGTCAGCAGGAGTTTTGGTCTTTGAACTCAACCACTAAGGCCATTTTTGTCCAGTCTCTTTCTCTCTGATGAATCACAACCACTGAGTTTAACTGAGGCATGAATTGCTTTAGATGTTTGGTTCTTTTGTGATATCCTGGATGAGTCAATGCAATCTGCAGTTATTTTGGCAGACCGGCCACTCCTGGGAACGTTCACCTCTGTTTTGTTATCAATCTACTAAAGTGCATCATACTTTCCAGACTGATGGTCGTCAAGGACTTTGGTTCACATCTGTTTTTAAAATTTTACGAAGTGGGGCTTCATGCTTTTCCTTTTTAGTTCTGTCAGCCAACTTCATGCTGCCAGACATGTTCTATCTGAATTCCTGATCGGGCAGCAATCTTGCCTGAGAAACTCAACTTCTTAAATGAATGCAATCACATTCAGTTTCTTATATTATAAATGTTATTATGAAACACGTTAAAAAGCTAAGACAAAACACTTAAAAAAATTGAGAAGAAAGTCCAAATACATTTCCACAGTATTTAGCTATATCTAATATAACAGTATTTAGTTACATCTAAATACTGCACCATAGAGCTGACAAAGGTTGAAGATGGTGAGAAAAGGTGAAAAGATTAAACTGATTCGTGAATTCCTCTGAATTACGTCGCATTTATTTTAAATACATACTGAACGTCGTGAGGTCACATTTGAATCAAAAATATTTAGAAATTGGTTGAAAACATCAAAATATAAAATATTTAATGAGCAGTAACACTTTGAACAAACAGTCGCACGTCATGTCCAGACAAAAGATATCATCTACCGACAAAACTTTATCAACTAGGCAGTAAATAGATCTCAACTCCTACACTGTAGACTCTTCAGCTATTTTTATCTTGCAGTGTGATGTTCAAAGTATGCCAAAAGGTTTAAAAATATACAGAAAATTCCAGTGAACTTTATTTTGGGACCGCGGCGTGTTCACGTTTTCACTGTAAAGCTCGTGAGCGCTGATGTTTGCTGCTAGCTTGCTAAGACGATGCTAGCCATTTAACGTGATTTTATTTCCTATTTTGTAAGTTATAACAGCAGCTTTTTGTGTTTTACTCACTTCCGAGGGAGATGCGGGTCGTTTTGTCCCATGTTTGTCCTCTGGAGAAGTCATTATTCACTGAAATTTGAGTTAAATTGGAAATAGGGATTTTATTCCACACAAACAGGAGCTAGCTAGAGTTGTCAACAATTCGTACTCACCCTGACGACACTTCCTGTGCCGTCTTCTTCTACGTTTTTAAAATAGGTTGCTTTGCTTCCTGGGTAGACGTGTTGCTTCAACATCAAAGCTGGAAATTACACGTAAAACAATTCAACGAGTTTTGGACCACTGCCTTAATAACATAGCCTCTTGTTAAAATGTGAGTAGGAAAAAACATAGAGAACGGAAATGAACCCTGGACAACCGTGACGAAGACTTTTATAAGAGCGCGTGCTCTTATAATCTGAGAAACCCAGAGAAAATTATATAAAGTTACAATAATTGTAATACAATTCTTACACAGACTGGTTTATTCTTTATCTTGCTGTGTATTTTGCAATTATATTTTTGTATAATTTGTTTGTTTAGTTAACTGTTAACAGTTTGTGAAGTAGAATTATTACTGTTCTCTATTTATGAACATTGCTTGTGGCATCCTATAGGAGTCAGTGCTGGGACCTTTTTTTTTAATCAAGAACTTAATATGCAACCTGTCCAAAGCAGGTGTTAGACTGCGCGTCACTCTTTCCTGCTTCACTGTTTCACCTTATGAAGGTGCAAAATCAAACCTCTGCTACTATAGAGATGGTCATCCGAGCTAATTAGGACATTAAGTTCAGCAGAACCTTACTGCTACTTTTCTAATTAAATCTTGGTTATTTAGCAAGGGTGTAATTAATTTTTTACAGAAGTTTTCCATTTTGTCTTCATCCTGTTGTTTAATGCAACTTGTGGTTGTTGAATCTGCTGTGCTCTTTACCCTTGAGGTTAGCAGAATAGATAACATTACATTTTTATATCCCGATATGTAAAACCCCAGATATTTAATATAGTTCAATCTCTAAATTGAACTGAAAAGGTTCAGTTTAGTGACTGAAAGGGTACAGTTATGTCCCAAAGTAGCAAAAGGTCTGTACTGTTTGTTAAATTAAAAAAAATAACTAACATTATTATTTTTTTTAAATGTAATTTAAAGGG
>NW_006800426.1:363088-367577 GCF_000485575.1 Poecilia formosa
TTTCTATATTCACCACTGTATTTTCCAATCTATCAGTAAATTGAAGATATGATTAAATGCAGTTGCTGCATTTAATCATAAATGCAGCTTAGTGACATAGTCACACTTTTTTTGTTTAGTTAATGGGGTCTGATGAAGCCTATTTCAAATAGAAAAGGAGGGCTGGAGGATATTGTATGAGGCCATTAATGAGTGTGTGAAAGAAACACAGTTTTGTCCAGTTCAGATTTTTGTATGTCCAACAGTTAGTGAGTGACAGACAGAGGTGAATAAGAGCCCAGTTAGCCTAAACACTTTTTTCCCAAAGGTAGGAAAAACCGGAGCACCCAGAGAAAACCTATGGATTTAGTTAAAAAGTGTGTGTCCATTTAAAGAGTGTCTCCAACAGTTAGTGAGCGAGAGACAAAGGCAAATTTAAAAGAGACCGATTACCCTAAACACTTTTTTCAGCTACCATTTGGGCTTTTCTTCACAAATGGTAGTGAAAACCAGAGCACCTGGAGAAACACAATGCATCTGATTTAAAGAGTGTATGCTGGAAAGAAATGCAATGCTCAATACAGATAGGTGTCATGTCCCGTAGTTTTCTGTGTTTATTTTTGAGTTTGTTATCCTGTTCCCTTTGAGTCTCTGTGTCTTCCCCGTTGATTGTTCCCAGGTGTGTCTCATTCCTTGATTACCCTCCCTGTGTATTTAAGTTCACCTGTTGTCTTTGTCTCTTGTCGGATCCTCGTCGTGTTTACCAGTCTGTTTCCATGTGCTGTCGTGTTACGTCGTGTGTTCCTCGTGTTGCTGTTCCCCATCCGTGGATATTCATCATTAAATTAATCATTTTCATCCACATCCTGGGTCTGCCTGCGTCCTCGTTCTCACCACCACAACCATAAATAATGACAGTAGGATCCGATCAGACTAACGGTGAGAAACGCAAGATGCGGACCCAGTTTAGACAGTAGGATCCNGTTTGTTAAATAAAAAAAAATAACTAACATTATTATTTTTTTTAAATGTAATTTAAAGGGATAAAAATTCACTAAATTAGTTTTTTGAAGTTATACTTTTAATAATGTACATGAAAAAATAGCATCTTAATTAGGCAAAAAGTTTTGAACTGATGATAATAATCATACATAAACTAAAATGCAAGCCTTAGTGCTAACTCTGAAATGCTCTACTGGGTGAGATTTTGTTGGTTTTTATTCCAAATTGATGAGTTTCTTTAGCAAAGCATGAGGTTTTACATCTTACCCAAATGTAAATATAGATTTTTAACAATAGATTAAAATAGATTGGATATATGTTTTTTTTTTAATCAAAATTCCATATCACAGGCTGTAGAAAGGAAGTAAAAATATGTACCGTAACTCTCAAATGTTTTTCCTATAGCAATTTATTTACATCTAGACACGTATTTACAAAATTCTGTATACCTAAGATCCATATATCATTCTTCTGATGACTTAACAGTTGCAGATGCAATTGTTGCTGACATGTAAAATTGTCCCTTTTTTGTTTGACAAATTAATTGTTAATTTGTGAGATGATACTGTAACTGTTGACAGTTGGAAGAAAGTTTGGGGGACTAAATATTTTAATTTTAGAAATCAAGTCTTTTTCTAAACAGCTTTAGTGTTTGATTTTGTCCACGCTCAAATATCTTAAAGACTTAAATATTTGCAAAATGTACCATTATGTCTTGCTAGGCAAAAAATGTAAACATAGCATTTAACTATTTACACCTGAAACAAAATACCCAGGTTTAAGCACAATGGGTATATCCAATCACTGCATTGTTAAGAAATAAGAAAGAGGGATGGCATCTTCACTGGGTACTTGACTGCAGGAGAGACTAGTGCCAAAATAAATGCTATCATGAGGAAAGAACAGGAAATGAGCAATTGTGTGAAAATATTGAAGCAACAAGTCAAACATCAGACTTGAAGTTAAGCATGGGCACAAATGTGTCTTTCAAATGGACAGTGATCACCCATGTTTGAAAGTATAAACAATAATGAGAAACCATCTTGACATGAACTTAGTGCAGCTATGACCAAATGTACTGACTCCTAAACTATCATTGGTACAAGTACCAGTCAGTGAAGAGCTAAATCATGACCAGAAACACAAAATTACTTCATGCAGTCGTAAAAGTAGAATCCTTCGGTTGCTGTGAGATGAAGCAAAATATGTCACAAAGTCGTCCATGTTGAGGCCCCGTGCCCTTCTTGACTCTATGCTAAGTGTTCCAATGTGACTTAGCCTGGCATCAGCCATTGTTGTCCTTAGGTTACTTTTAATCAATTTCAAAGCAGAAAAGCTTCTTTCACAAGAAACAGTACTAACTGGACTAACAACTGCAATCTTTCAAAGTTTGAATAATTCACGTAAAACCTCTTTATAAGGCTCAAGAAACACAATAAAATCAAGCAAAGTACAAGGTGTGTCTAAATCACTCTTTATTCTTTGATCAAGCAAACACTTTGCTTGGTGCACCTCATGTTTCAGGTCATCTAAATCTGACTCAAAGATCTATCCAAAAGCAATCAGAGGCTCCTCATTCAAGAAAGTTGCACTTTTGGGGTTTAGGGACTGCACTCCTTGCATGATCTCACAATTTTTCTTTGAAAATTGCCTCTTTAACTCCACCATGAGACAGTCAAGCACGTGATTAAAGAGTGATCTGGGGAAGCCCACGTCATCACATTTTCTCTGTCCTTTACTGCTCATTACAAGTGAGTCAAGACATTTTGAACTTAATCTTGGGTATCTTCTGTCAATTTTTACACTGATTTTGCTCTTCTCAGCAAGCTCCTTGACCTCTTTCCATAGTTCATCAAAGTACTTCTCATTTCTATAGTCCTGGAAAGTGTCTCGAAGAGCACCTACTAGATCTACAGCTCTTGCTAGATCAAGAGTGCTGGACTGGAGCATGTCAGAAAGACATTTGGTATCACCAAGCATTTTACAAAAGGCAACCAAAAGACCTAAGTATTGCACATCTATTTGAAAAAGCAGACCCCTCGCCTCAACTGATCTTTCGCTGTGTCTCTCAAGTGCAATATCCTGCAACAGTCTCAGAACTGCTGGAAGTCTGTCTCTCATAGTACGGCATGCAATGTACCTGCAGGCCCACCTCGTATCCGAAAGTGCCTGGAGCTCCCTGGGTTGTTCAGCTGGATATAATTCTTTCTGTACATCAAGCCACCTCAGATGAACATAAGAGCCAAACACAAAGTTATACTGTAGAAGTGCAAAAAAGTCAACAACCTTGGGGACTGCTTTGTTAGCATCAACAAGGACTAAATTCAAGTAATGTGCGTTACAATGAACATAAAATGCAAATCTGGCATTGCTCTGAATTCTGGCAGGTACGCCGGAATGCTTCCCACTCATGACGGATGCGCCATCGTAACCCTGTCCCACTAGGTTATTTCTGTAGTCCAGACAATGTTTCTCAAGACAAGTAATGATCATTGCACTAAGACCTGTTGCATTAAGGCTTTCAGCTGCCTGGAAGTATAGGAAGCTTTTGGGGATGACACCATTGTATTAATATCGTACAACCACAGACATTTATTCCTTTTTTTGCAAGTCTTTTGTTTCACCTGCAATAACACTGAACACTTCACATTCCTTCACTTCTTTTATGATTTCAGTCTGTGCCACCTCTGCTAAGCCCTGAAGAATTTCATTTTGGATTTGATGACTTGTGTATTTGCATTGCCACATCTAAGCTTTTTTTAAATTAACTGATCATGCTTTGCTATTTCATCCGATATGGCCAAAACGTTTCCCTTATTTTTAGAGTCCTCAGACTCTCGATGAACCCTTTGAGCGATGTTTTGTGTTGCAGTCAAAAGAAGAACATCGGCTATTGTTTTAATATAATACCGGTTTTCTTCCACCACTTTGTTCTGGTTTGCGTTTATAGAATTTAACATGATTGCATTTCCCTCATTAGCCCTTTTATATTGACTCCATGCATACATTGCATTCACATGATGCTCTGACTTTAAGTGAAGTTTAAATCCAGACTCCTTGTACAATGCCTTTTTCCAATTACAGAAGCTGGAATTCTAGGCATAGACACTGTCTGGTGCAGTAGGAAAGAAAAAATGCCTACAGGTGAAGCAGTAGGAAGAGTCTTTAGCAACAGAGTATACCTGGTGGTGGACTGGTGTTTGCCTGACTTTCCCTCTTGTGACTGGTCTCAGGACATGAGCTACCAGGGCTGCTGATGTCAGAGCTGAATCCTATTTGACTTGTGCCTGATTTGCTTCTTTTTAAAAAGAAGCTGTCTATCTTGCCTCCAACTCAATTCCTAGGGTCATTCTCAACTGACCCTAGGAAAAAAATAAGCCAGTCATGTTATGCCAAGCATCACTTCCTATTATGTAGTGTTAATAGGTCCCCACTTTCAGTGTGTAGGGTCAGGGCAAACAGACTGTGACTGCATGTTGAGTATTCAAACTTCTCAGCTACTGAACAG
>NW_006800426.1:371134-376775 GCF_000485575.1 Poecilia formosa
AGCCGTCACCGATGCCCTGAGCCGCCGGAGGTCCCGGCCCCTGGGCCAAGCCGTCACCGATGCCCTGAGCCGCCGGAGGTCCCGGCCCCTGGGCCAAGCCGTCACCGATGCCCTGAGCCGCCAGAGGTCCCGGTCCCTGGGCCCCACCTGCAGCTGCCTCCGGTCCCCGCACCGAGGCAGAGTCTGTCTCCGCCCCCAGAGTTTCCCGTACCCGCTGCTAGTGAGCAGCCTCCAGAGTTCCCTGAGTTTCCTGTGGCTCCGCCCCCCGAGTTTGCGGACGAGCTTCCGCCTTCCAGTGAGCCTCCAGAGTCTCCGCATTCCGAGTTTCCTGAGCCTTCCGAGTTTCCTGAGCCTTCCGAGTTTCCTGAGCCTTCCGAGTTTCCTGAGCCTTCCGAGTTTCCTGTGCCCGCTCCTCCTGAGTTTGCGGATTTGGATCCGCCTCCCTGTGCTCCGCCCCCTGAGTTTTCTGTGCCCGCACCTCCTGAGTTTGCGGATTTGGCTTCTCCACCCGAGCTCCCTGAGCCTCCAGCCGGCCTTCCTGCCGGCCCTCCAGAGCCTCCAGCCGGCCTTCCTGCCGGCCCTCCAGAGCCTCCTCGGGTCCTCTTCCTGCGCCGGTGACGCCCGCCGGACCCGTCTCCGGGACTCCGCTTCCTGCGCCGGCGACGCCCGCCGTCTAAAGTTGATGAGAGAACTTTAGAGTTGTCATCTTCTCAGCACTCCCGCCAGGTTGCCCGCTACCTTTTCTCTGCTCAGTTCCCTGAGAGAAACCTGTCCTGCCTGCCGGTCTAAAAGACGCCGTTTCAGGCTTCTTCTTGGTAGGGGGCTTTGGCTTAAACTGATTTAACATTTCTGGTGTTAACAGTTTGTCGTCTTTAAAGTCTGGCTCTAACTTGCCTTCACTCAGAGTCAAAATTCTTCTCTGGGGTAGCTGGGAGGTTGTTTCCTGGATGGGTGGTAGAAATTTGACTTGTTCATTGTTTGTTTTCACTTCAACTTTACTTTTATCTGTAGGTTCTTCCAAAGCAGTATCTTTTTCTACCTTGGCCTCTTTCCTCTTTATGGATTCCTTCAATTGCTCGTGTTTCATCTTCTCACTGAAGTACTTCTTTCGCACCTGAAATGCTTCTTCACTGACTTGTTTTATCTGATGTTGATCCCTCTCCCTGTTTTTTATTAACATCCTTATCTCTGTATTTAAGCATCTGTTTTCTTCCTTCAGCTTTCTCCAATCAGACACTGTGGGTTCAAAACCTTTTTTCACAACCACAGGCTCTCTCTGTTTTTGTGAGGCTAAGAGCTTAGCGCTCTCACTCTGTTGCTCCAAGAGTTTGTTAATCTCACGGTCTTTTTTCATCAGACTTTTTACTAATGTTCTGTTTCTCAGTTTTTCCTCAAGTAACACGCCTGATGTTAAACTGAGCCTTGCTTCAAACTCTTCTTTCGTTTTATCTATGGATTCCTCCATTGGCGTTTTTGAAAGATTCTTCTTCAGAATTTTATTTTCCTTCTCTGCCTCTGTCAATTGTTTTTCCAGAGCTATTATCCTGTCCTCAAGATGTTTGGTCTTGTCTTTATATTGCAAAATCTCATTATTCTTTATGCCGATGTCGTTGATCTTTCGGGACACCTCAAACTCAAGACTCTTCACTTCACTTTGATACTTATCAATCTTCAAGGTGTATCCTGAGATTTCAGACATCACTTCATCTTTTTCTGCCTTAAGCTTGTCAACCTGCATTTTTGATGTTATCTGGAGGTTTTTCAAAGATGTTTGAAGGTTTTTAACTTTATTTTTGATGAGTTTTAGCTGAGAGAACAACTTACTCCTGTTTGATCTCCCGTTCTCTATCTCACGTTTTAACTGTGGGATCTTCAGAGTTTCCAGGACTTTGTTTTGCCTTTGAGACCAGCTTAGCTCTTTTGTGAGTGACTCCATTTTCTCAGTCAGATCATGAATTTGTTCATTAGCTTCACCCAATTCTTTTTCTAGTTTTGTTTCTCTAGATAATTGTGCTGCATCTTTTTTCAGCCTGCCTAAGAAATCCAGAACTAAGGTAACCAGTTTCTCTTTACTCAATTGTGTAATTTCGTACTGTGATAACAAAGCGGTTTGAACTAGCGACATTTTCAACTATGTATCAGAAAATCTACGAAAAATATGGAAACACCAACGAACACGATTCGTCCTTCTGCCAACCTGATTCAGACAGGACATTCAAGGAATCTGTCTCTTATGACATCATAACACTTTGACATCATNAGAAATTGTTGAGTACGCACTATTTAGATCAACATTATACAGCCCAAAAATAGAATTAGAATTAGAATAACTACGAACTTGGAATCCAGAAATACTTAACAGGAACAGTCATTGCTTAGTTTCTATTACTTTTAACCCAGAAAAGGATTTAGATTAGTCACTCTAGCTTATTTTTTAGAAACTGTAGAGTACTCACTATTTAGAAATGGAATTGGATACTTAGCAACCCTGAACAGGAGCACTTAGTTTACATACTTTAGAACAACATTAGATTAGTTTTCTTTCCTCTTTTTTCTTTTTCCTTTGGTTTATTTTGTTATTTCCTTTTAACTCATGTAAATCACTTTAAATTGCATTGTTGCTGAAAATGTGCTATATAAATAAAATTACCTTACCTCACCGGCTTCACTTCCAAGCATTTGAATGGGCAAATGGGAAAATTCAGCAATGTTGAGGAAAAAATAAGTAAAATTGGTTAAGCTAAATAAAAAATAAGTACTTTGTAATACAAACCAGAGGATGAATAGGATTCAGAGATCTCGTTAACGGAATATTTTCCGTATTCGACCGGTTTTTTTTTTTTAATCGATGGGAAAATTTTAAGCCAGTCAGTCATTTGACAGGTTCTAATTAACACCTATGACTGGTGCAGATGGGCAGACATGGAAGCTTTAAAGCGTAAATTCAAACTGGGAAGACTCCAACCAACTCACCGCTTCTATTACCACGCCCACGCTTCAATCAGCAAGCACTGGAGCGCAGCCACTCCAGCCAATCACCTCGCAACAAAGATTGGCTCTTCAGCTTTTCGGCCGCGCTTCTCTTACCTCTGAGACGTTCAGCCAGCTAGCTCATCTGCCTCCTCTCCTTCAGCGATCCAGGTCCCTCTGTCATCAATCTGGCTCGCAGAGGCACCCTCTGATCGTCCTTCCCTTCTCTCATGGACTAGATCCTATGATTTTTTTATTTATTTAGATTTGATGTTTTGATGCGAGCACTTGGATTTCCATCGATTTATTGAATGATATTCTATGTAAATATTTATCAAACTGAATGGTCATTCAGGTTTTATATAGTTTTTTTTTCTTTTCTTTCAATGTTTGTTGCACAAATTCAAATATATGCTGGCCATCAACTGACAATTCAGTCAGTGAGTCTTTGCTTTTTTTCTCAAGTACCCCCACTCACAGAGACTTACTTGCATCTTCTGACACCTGGACCAACTTATAATAATATTGACTAAGTTTGCTATTGGTACACTTTACCTAAAAAAAAATAAATAAAATGACATACTCACTACACAACCAAGCTCCAAGAGTTAGTCAAAATGTGGTAAATTGTTTTGTTACCTTTAAAATTATCTACAGCTTTTGAAGCCATCTGTTCACTAACAGACAGTACACGTCTTGTAACTGATAAGCTTATAAATGATCAATGTGAAGCATCAGTATGCGTTCAAGAAGATCATATCAGTCAGATTAAGTAAAATATGATACTCAAAGGAATCAAAATTATAGTTCACAGAAAGGTAATGTATCATTTTCAGGGAGCTTAGGCTGTATAAAAAGAATGATTGAAGTATATTATGAAAACATTCCATTTGCAGAATCCTGATGATAAAACTTTAATTATGAACCAAATGATTAGATTGCATCTTGACACAAAAGAATCAACTGTTAATTAGTAACCATACTATAGAAATGACAAGTAAGATCTGAACAAACAAGAAACTTCACTACCTCAAGAGATTTCTCACGTAATGAACCGTCTGACTTTCTTTAGCCGACTAAATTTAATCTTACCAAATTTTTGCCGTAGAGCAAACAGGTACCGAGTTGGAAGCCTGGGTCAGATGCCTTCAGCTGTCTGCTAAACCTTTCACACTGTAAAATAAAACATTCTGCTTAATAAAAGAGGTCAAGTGAACTTCATTTAATTCTCATCAAATTGTTGTTTGTACTCATCTTAAACAAGTGAAAGGAACTTTTGGATTTAAAAAAGAAAGATGCTTTATAACTTATTCTATTTAAGTTGAGTCTGCAACAACTAGAGTGAAATAAAAAGTGAACTATTTGAAAGTGTTGAGGATTTTGGGTGATAAATGTTTAACATTTTAACATACACAGACGTTACTCCATTTCTACTCACACATGTATGTTGAGTAATGACACCATTTTTCTCTATGTAGTAAATGCATTGCTGCTGCTGCTGTAAGCAGACAGTAAAATAAATTTTGCATTGAATAATATTTTGGATGAGTTTAAGAATATTGTTTGCCAAAATCACACAATATAACTACACTTGTCTTTTACATGTTGCAGTAAATTAATCGTTTGAGGCAATTGGTTTGCATAAATGTAAGTAACTACAACCTATTTTCCTGCTCCAAATAATTGGCTAGCAATTTTCCAGTTAGCTTTCTTCAGAAGAAGAGAGGAGCAGATCTTGATTCAGTCAAATATTTTATCTTGTATCTCCTGTACTCTGATATTTTACTACATCCACTCTGTGAAGAGCTGGCTGCTCTGCTGTACAAAAAGCGGAAGCTGACACTGCCTTGCAAATTACGGCTACACTACCTTGANGTAGTGTTAATAGGTCCCCACTTTCAGTGTGTAGGGTCAGGGCAAACAGACTGTGACTGCATGTTGAGTATTCAAACTTCTCAGCTACTGAACAGACTAACATGTTTTTGTTCATAATCATTATCAACTTTATTTATAAAGCGCTTTAACAGCAGCCAGAGTTGAAATAAAGTGCTAAACATCAGTGATAAGATAAAAGAAAACATCAAATAAAATGACAAAGCTAAACACACAAGAACTGAAAGAAATTTAAAATTTAATGGAAAACATAATAAAGCAAAAGGAGTAAACAGATTAAATTGTCCCGAAGTACATGCCCTTTCCTTGAGGAACTGAACCTCTGACAAAGTGTTCCCGTTTATTATAAATTTTATTATAAAGAAAATTTGGATCCCTGAAGGCATGCCTCCCAGGCAACCCCCACCCTACCTGTAGCTCCTTTCCTGAAGTGACGTCACAAATATGTTACAATTGTGGGAGGAACTGTCTGATATTGATTTCTAAATCAACACCAGACTGAGTGTTGAGTTAGACTGTTGGAGTTAATTTAGAAATCAACACTGGATTGGATTGCTTTTTGTTTAACTCTTTGGAACTCTTTAGTGAGTGTTAGGGAAACTAACACTCACTAACACTCATGTTGTTGAATTAACACTGTATTTTTAACATACAACACTTGCACTGGAAATCTGACACTTCCGAATTTGCTGTGTACCAATAGTATTGTTGAACGTTATTTTTTCTATATTCACCACTGTATTTTCCAATCTATCAGTAAATTGAAGATATGATTAAA
>NW_006800426.1:377775-382298 GCF_000485575.1 Poecilia formosa
GCCGTCACCGCTGCCCTGAGCCGCCGGAGGTCCCGGTCCCTGGGCCTAGCCGTCACCGCTGCCCTGAGCCGCCGGAGGTCCCGGTCCCTGGGCCTTGCCGTCACCGCTGCCCTGAGCCGCTGGAGGTCCCGACCCCTGGGCCAAGCCTTCATCTGCCTCCGGTCCCCGCACCAATGCAGTGTCTGTCTCCGACCCCAGAGTTTCCCATACCTGCTGCTAGTGAGCAGCCTCCAGAGTTCCCTGAGTTTCCTGTGACTCCGCCCCCCGAGTTTGCGGATGAGCTTCCGCCTTCCAGTGTTCCTCCTGAGCCTTCCCAGTTTCCTGAGCCTTCCGAGTTTCCTGTGCCCGCTCCGCCTGAATTTGCGGATTTGGATCCACCTCCCTGTGCTCCGCCCCCTGAGTTTTCTGTGCCCGCTCCTCTTGAGTTTGCAGATTTGGCTTCTCCACCCGAGCTCCCAGAGCCTCCAGCCGGCCTTCCTGCCGGCCCTCCAGAGCCTCCAGCCGGCCTTCCTGCCGGCCCTCCAGAGCCTCCAGCCGGCCTTCCTGCCGGCCCTCCAGAGCCTCCAGCCAGCCTTCCTGCCGGCCCTCCAGAGCATCCAGCCGGCCTTCCTGCCGGCCTTCCAGAGCCTCCAGCCGGCCTTCCTGCTGGCCTTCCAGAGCCTCCAGCCGGCCTTCCTGCCGGCCCTCCAGAGCCTCCTCAGGTCCGCTTCCTGCGCCGGCGACGCCCACCGGATCCGTCTCCGGGACTCCTCTTCCTGCGCCGGCGACGCCCGCCGTCTAAAGTTGATGAGGGAACTTTAGAGTTGTCATCTTCTCAGCACTCCCGCCAGGTTGCCCGCTACCTTTTCTCTGCTAAGTTCCCTGAGAGAAACCTTTCTTGCCTGCCGGTCTAAAAGACGCCGTTTCAGGCTTCTTCTTGGTAGGGGGCTTTGGCTTAAACTGATTTAACATTTCTGGTGTTAACAGTTTGTCGTCTTTAAAGTCTGGCTCTAACTTGCCTTCACTCAGAGTCAAAATTCTTTTCTTGGGTAGCTGGGAGGTTGTTTCCTGGATGGGTGGTAGAATTTTGACTTGTTCATTGTTTTTCACTTCAACTTCACTTTTATCTGCAGGTTCTTCCAAAGCAGTATCTTTTTCTACCTTGGCCTCTTTCCTCTTTATGGATTCCTTCAATTGCTCGTGTTTCATCTTCTCACTGAAGTACTTCTTTCGCACCTGAAATGCTTCTTCACTGACTTGTTTTATCTGATGTTGATCCCTCTCCCTGTTTTTAATTAGCATCCTTATCTCTGTATTTAAGCATCTGTTTTCTTCCTTCAGCTTTCTCCAGTCAGACACACTGGGTTCAAAACCTTTTTTCACAACCACAGGCTCTCTCTGTTTTTGTGAGGCTAAGAGCTTAGCGATCTCACCCTGCTGCTCCAAGAGTTTGTTCACCTCACGGTCTTTTTTCATCAGACTTTTTACTAATGTTCTGTTTCTCAGTTTTTCCTCAAGTAACACACCTGATGTTAAACTGAGCCTTGCTTCAAACTCTTCTTTCGTTTTATCTATGGATTCCTCCATTGGCATTTTTGAAAGATTCTTCTTCAGAATTTTATTTTCCTTCTCTGCCTCTGTCAGTTGTTTTTCCAGAGCTATTATCCTGCCCTCAAGATGTTTGGTCTTGTCTTTATATCTCAAAATCTCATTATTCTTCATGCCGATGTCATTGATCTTTCGGGACACCTCCAACTCAAGACTCTTCACTTCACTTTGATACTTATCAATCTTCAAGGTGTATCCTGAGATTTCAGACATCACTTCATCTTTTTCTGCCTCAAGCTTGTCAACCTGCATTTTTGACATTATCTGGAGGTTTTTCAAAGATGTTTGAAGGTTTTTAATTTTATTTTTGGTGAGTTTTAGCTGAGAGAACAAATTACTCCTGTTTGATCTCCCGTTCTCTATCTCACATTTTAACTGTGGGATCTTCAGAGTTTCCAGGACTTTGTTTTGCCTTTGAGACCAGCTTAGCTCTTTCGTGAGTGACTCAATTTTCTCAGTCAGATCGTGAATTTGTTCATTAGCTTCACCCAATTCTTTTTCTAGTTTTGTTTCTCTAGATAATTGTGCTGCATCTTTTTTCAGCCTGCCTAAGAAATCCAGAACTAAGGTAACCAGTTTCTCTTTACTCAATTGTGCAATTTCGTACTGTGATAACAAAGAAGTTTGAACTAGCGACATTTTCAACTATGTATCAGAAAATCTACGAAAAATATGGAAACACCAACGAACACGATTCGTCCTTCTGCCAACCTGATTCAGACAGGACATTCAAGGAATCTGTCTCTTATGACATCATAACACTTTGACATCATCAGATTCCATCAGTGGAATAATGTAATGTATGCTATGTTGCCTCATAACTGTAGAGTACTCACTATTTAGAAATGGAATTAGATACTTAGCAACCCTGAACAGGAGCACTTAGTTTACATACTTTAGAACAACATTAGATTAGTTTTCTTTCCTCTTTTTTTCTTTTTCCTTTAGTTTATTTTGTTTGTATTTCCTTTTAACTCATGTAAAGCACTTAGAATTGCCTTGTTGCTGAAAATGTGCTATATAAATAAAATTACCTTACCTTACCTCACCGGCTTCACTTCCAAGCATTTGAATGAGAAAATGTGAAAATTCAGCAATGTTGAGGAAAAAATAAGTAAAATTGGTTAAGCTAAATAGAAAATAAGTACTTTGTAATACAAACCAGAGGATGAATAGGATTCAGAGGTCTCGTTAACAGAATATTTTCCGTATTCGACCGGTTATTTTTTAAACGATGGGAAAATTTTAAGCCAGTCAGTCATCTGACAGGTTCTAATTAACACCTATGACTGGTGCAGATGGGCAGACATGGAAGCTTTAAAGCGTAAATTCAAGCTGCGAAGACTCCAATCAACTCGCCGCTTCTATTACCACACCCACGCTTCAATCAGCAAGCACCGGAGCGCAGCCAATCACCTCGCAACAAAGATTGGCTCTTCAGCTTTTCAGCCGCGCTTCTCTTACCTCTGAGATGTTCAGCCAGCTAGCTCATCTGCCTCCTCTCCTTCAGCGATCCAGGTCCCTCTGTCATCGATCTGGCTCGCAGAGGCACCCTCTGATCGTCCTTCCCTTCTCTCATGGACTAGATCCTATGATTTTTTTTATTTATTTAGATTTGATGTTTTGATGTGAGCACTTGGATTTCTATCGATTTACTGAATGACTCTCTGTGTAAATATTTATCAAACTGAATGATCATTCAGGTTTTATATAGTTTTTTTTCTTTTCTTTCAATGTTTGTTGCACAAATTCAAATATATGCTGGCCAGCAACCGACAATTCAGTCAGTGAGTCTTTGCTGTTTTTCTCAAGTACCCCCTCTCACAGAGACTTACTTGCATCTTCTGACACCTGGCCCAACTTATAATAATATTGACCATGTTTGCTATTGGTACACTTTACCTAAAAAAAATAAAAATAAAATGACATACTCACTACACAACCAAGCTCCAAGAGTTAGTCAAAATGTGGTAAATTGTTTTGTTCTTTAAAATTATCTACAGCTTTTGATGCCATCTGTTCACTAATGTTCACTAACAGACAGTACACGTCTTCTAACTGATAAGCTTATAAATGATCAATGTGAAGCATCAGTATGTGTTCAAGAAGATCATATCAGTCAGATTAAGTAAAATATGATACTCAAAGGAATCAAAATTATAGTTAAGAGAAAGGTAATGTATCCTTTTCAGGGAGCTTAGGCTGTATAAAAAGAATGATAGAAGTATATTATGAAAATATTCTATTTGCAGAATCCTGATGATAAAACTTTAATTGTGAACCGAATGATTAGATTGCATCTAGAAACAAAAGAATCAACTGTTAATTAGTAACCATACTATGGAAATGCCGTCTGGGAATACCAGGTGCTGTAAGCAATTTTGTGCAGCAGAGGGTGCTGCTGCTCCCTTTCGGCTACACGTCCGACATGCATTTCATTTGTCAGGCCGAACAAAAAGCAAGCGCCAGCTGGCTGCTCTGCTGTACAAAGTGCTGGAGCTGACACTGCTTTGCAGCTTACGGCCACACTACCTTGAGAACGCCTGATCTCATCTGATCTCGGAAGCCAAGCAGGGTCGGGCCTGGTTAGTACTTGGATGGGAGACCGCCTGGGAATACCAGGTGCTGTAAGCCTTTTTGTGCAGCAGAGGGTGCTGCTGCTCCTTTTGGGCTACGCGTCCGACATGCATTTAGTTTGTCAGGCCCAACAAAAAGCAAGCGCCAGCTAGCTGCTCTGCTGTACAAAATGCTGGAGCTGACTCTGCTTTTCGGCTTACGGCCACACTACCTTGAGAACGCCCGATCTCGTCTGATCTCGGAAGCTAAGCAGGGTCGGGCCTGGTTAGTACTTGGATGGGAGACCGCCTGGGAATACCAGGTGCTGTAAGCCTTTTTGTGCAGCAGAGGGTGCTGCTGCTCCCTTTGGGCTACGCGTC
>NW_006800427.1:0-20581 GCF_000485575.1 Poecilia formosa
ATATATAAAATGACTAAAAAGAAGTGTAACATTTAGCATTTTAATTTTTAAAGACTTGAAAATGGGGCTGTGTCTCTTTAAAGCCTCTGACTGCTTCTAAAACTCCACCTTCAGGATGTCATCCCAACATGGCTCCTTTATTAAGCTTGACCTGGCACTGAGAAGTTCCACTGAGAAGTAGCTCCTATAAACAGCTCAGTAGATGCGCAGGTCCAGCAGATGTTTGCTAATAGCTCCTGGCTAGTCTGAAGGAGCTGAGTGGGGGGGAGTCCTGGGGGAGAGCGAATCTGAGGCAGAAGCTCACAAGCTATGAAATTGAAGAGCAGCTGCGCCTCGAAGGCGGGGCTAGGTCCACCCAGGCGTTTTGCACAGCTGAATGGTTGCCATGGAGATTAAAGGATTTCTCAAACATGCATGAAAGAATCAAAGCAACACTCCAGGATTGTTTTATATGGGAGAATGACGTTATAACATGATGTAAAGCTCATAAACAATTCTCTTTCAAAGTGTACTATTATTTGTTATTAAGGGAGTTAATACTAATAGATAAATAGATGACGAATCTCCTTTCGTCTTGTTTATCTCTTCTTATTAAACATATCGGTCCAGAAGCAATAACTTTAGATGTGGCCTAAATCACACAACGCCCTGTTTTTGAAGACATGGCTGGTGCTTGTGATATAATGAAAATAAGCAAAAGGTAAGTGCGTGACAGCACGAACGACAAATCAATAAAACTGGAGGAAAAGACATTACTAGGAGAAAATGAAGCAGAAAAATGTCTGTCAAACTTCAAGTGCAGGCAACCAATCACATCAGAGCAACACAGCTTAAATTTCCCTTCGATTTCCTGAGCAGGGCAGTCAGCGGGGATTGATTTGTGCTACCTACGTCCTCTGCCCCTTTGTATTTAATACACAGACACTCACAGTCCCAGAGACGGCATGTGCTTCCAGTCTGGTCTGTGTGGACGCCTGGCCATTAACAGTCTGTGGTATCATGTCCCCTGAATTCTCTTAATGTTCTGCTAATGCTCTCTAACAGCATTTAGTGGTAGACGAGATTGAAACATTGATTGTTGCCCCCGGATATGACTTGGACTTGTAGTATCTGTGTTGTCTGCAGAATGACAACATTGTGTGTGCATGTTTGTGCGCGTGTGTGTGTGTGTGTGGGTGTGTTAGTGTTGTACATGAGCTGAGTGGGGCGGGTGGAAGGAAAGTTCCCCAGAGTACGGACATTATTCATGAGTCTGCTAAGAGCTTCGTCTCTTCTGGGGAACAAGGCGAGAGCAGTCTCTCTGTTTGGGGCGTGTAGGTGGGAAATGCTCATATTTTCTACTTGCCACTCTGATCGGTTAATCACTCCAGACGGTTTCGACGCGTTCAAAGTTGGCGCAAATCTTCATTCAGGCCCAGCGAGCCTTAAGACACAGCTGATGAACGTCAAAGTCATTTTGTGACAATATGAAATAAATTAGTTAAGAGAGATTATGTTTTTCACTTTGCCCGTGTCAGAAGGGTAGGTTGTGATAGCCCTCGTGTTTCTTTCCATTAAAGCAAACAGAAGACACGCAGCTTGGCTTAGCTGTCTTACAGCTTCTTAGCTCACTCCACACGCATATCTACAAAAACATGTTCTGCATTGGTCCGAATGTAGAAGGAGAGCTCACACATAGAAACATCACCAGGTGAGAGACCAGAAACAAACAAAATCATCAATACACATCTAAATGTTGGCCTTTTTTTTATCTAAAAATCTCACTAGTTACAAATAACATGTACAGCGTAATACATAAACAATCAACTGAAAATAAATTCAGACCAGTAAAAGAGTTATTTGATTGATTTGACATTTTCTGACAGTAATCAAGGCAGCAGGTCTGTTTTCTACAGTTTTCAGTTTAGTTCTGCTTTTGAGCCACAGGTTTTCAGTGCTGCACAAATAAAATACATTCACAAAAAGATGAAACACGACCCCTGCATCATTAATATTTCACCGTGTAGAAATAAAAAGCCGTTTGTGTTATTGAAGCGTCTGCCTCCAGACATATTGAGCTGAAGTTTTACTGCAGGCTGCTGAGTGACAGCCCCTGTAAAGTGTGGAAACCTTTTCAGTCCTGTTCGTGTTTCTGTGTTTTTCAGTGTGCAAGTTCAAAGCCCACAAACGCTGTGCCGTAAGAGCCACTAACAACTGCAAATGGACGACCTTGGCCTCTATAGGCAAGGACATCATTGAAGATGAGGATGGGGTGAGTTGGTTTGAAGCAACTTCTTACTAACTTTTAAATATAGAGCCATCACAAAGTATTTCACGTTCCTTTCATTTAACGAAGGCAACCTTCAATGCCGACCTGTTGTAAAAAGAATGTCTCGACAAGAGAAGCATTTATCCCATTCTGTAACGTGTGTGTGTGTGTATGTGTGTGTGTGCGTGTGTGTGTGTGTGTGTTAAACCTCCAGATTGCCATGCCTCATCAGTGGTTGGAGGGCAACCTGCCTGTCAGTGCCAAATGTGCCGTGTGTGATAAGACATGTGGCAGCGTGCTAAGGCTGCAGGACTGGCGCTGCCTCTGGTGCAAAGCCATGGTAAGGCATCTGTCACACCGTCATGCTGAACGCAGCGAGCATGCAGAGGAGACTGTGCGTCTGAAGGAACATGTTAGATTGGGCAGCGTGGGAACGTCCTAGCATGATTTTCATCTCAACCGTACGCTTGTCCTGAAGCGCAAACCACATCTGCAAATCACTGCGCACAATGACAAGCTGAAAAACGCAACAACACGTTAAAAAACACAAAATCAAGTTAAGAAAATGGGTCGACGTCAACAAAACGGAAGAGGTAGGTCTTAGTGGGAAACCTGAGACATTGTTGGCCAGCCTGCATGGGCCCCATGCGGGATATGGTCAGGTGTGCTGGCCGGGTGACTGGGCGACACCACCTTTATCTGTAGAACCAGATGTTATGCTGGCTTTAGGGCATTCACTGAAAATATAAATGTTAAATGTTACCGGCGATGCAAATGCAGCTACCGCTATATTTAGAGTCATTAGAAGAAAAACTGTTGTTTTTCACAGTGTGGGAAATACGTAGCACTGTGGCTGCCTTCCTCTGTGCCTAAACAGAGAGGAAGCGAATTCAGGAATAATTTCTGGTCCCAAAGCCAAAAGTGGTGTCGCCCAATCAGTGATCTCTCAGGTCTTCCCACTGAGCCTTACTTCGTGTGTTTGGTTAAAGCCGCTGTGTTTTCTGAATATGTGTAGTTTTGTTCAGTGATTAGTTGACGTAGCTCGGTTCCACCGTATATAACTCTATAGCTTGGAGGTTGTTTTAATATTTTCTGCTTACTGGAGCAAATATTTTTCAGCAAGTAATTTTTGTTCCAATAAAATTACAAATGCCCTAAATGAGTCATCTTTGGCATATCAACTACTCCTCCAATTGCAAGAGGAGTAGTTGCTGTCTGTTTGGTTGATTCTGTAGAATGTCAAACAATGTTTTTTTCTTTTATTTCTTCCTCTAGGTGCATACAGCCTGTATGGACCTGTACCCTCGCAAGTGTCCTCTGGGTCAATGCAAAGTCTCCATCATTCCCCCCACGGCGCTCAACAGCATCGATTCAGATGGTAGGCACCGACTGCGCACGCGGTAACCTGTACACTAACTCACTTTGAAAGGTCGGGGGTCAAAGTCTGACTCCACCTGTGAGGAACCGTTCACTCTCACTGGAGCTTTCACTTCATTTGATCTGCTGATCTCTTTTCTTTGACCTCTGACCTGCTGTTCTGTCCGGGAGTGATGTGGTGTGAGAGCAGGATTCGACTTGATTCGATAAACCCATCCACGACCTCTGTGGTCATTATTTGTCAATCTAAGAACAGGCTGGCTGTCATCATCTAATCGGTTATTTTTAATGAGCTTCCTGTTTGTGGTAAAAGACTTCTTGTGACTTTCTTTAAGCGATGGCTTTCTTTTTTGTTGGTTTGGTGGCTGGAGTGGACACAACGGGAGACTGGACAGTTCTGAAATAGATTTGAAAATGAGAGCATTACACTCACAAACAATAGGATACAGGAACTACTGAATACAAATGAACACTGCAATCTTTAGATTTCTATTTGACCATGCTCCACTGTCCTTCCCTTTATAATCACATTCTATTTTGTGTGTGTGTCCCTGTACGTAAAATCCAGCAGCCTCTCTGTTTCCCTGACCCTGAGGTGTCTGGACAGCCTGCCAGATCTCACTGTGAATCCATTCTAGTTCAGCACCTGCGAGACGAACCCTGATAAGCACGCTGGATTAGATTACTGTCTCCGAAGCAATCACACACGGGCCGCTGCGTCTGAAAAGCTGCCATCTTCTAAGTGGCGCCTGAATAATAGAAAAGTGGTGGGATTGAGCATCCAGATGAAGAGAGCAGGACAAGACAGCAGCAGAGGTGCAGCTACGACGACGATGCTCTCATCTCTCTGCGCTCGCGTGCCGAGGATCCCCGCTGCTTAAACGAAGGAGAGCGAAGGGGGCGCTCGGGTTTCAGTGTTGCCAGATTGTGCGGGTTTCCGCCCAGTTGGGCTGTGTTTGGACAGCTGTGGGCGGGTTGTTAATATTTGGGCTGCCTTTCACAACATTATGGCAAGTTTTTAGAAAAATTTCAGAGGAAACCTCTTTCACCGCAAAAAACACCAAACCTTACTGAGTATTTTGGTTCCTAGTGCAAATATCTTCATATCTTTGAAATAAGACAAAACTAGCTTACTTTTTCATCAGTACTGAGGAATTATTGACTTAAAACAAGCTTCTATATGTTGCTGAAAAATTACTTGTAAGTTAGGTTTTGTCTTATTTCAAGTGTGCTAAGATATTTGCACTAGAAACCAGACCAAAAATACTTTGTAAGATTTTGTGTTTTTGCAGGTTTTTTGTAGAAACGCACAAGACTTTCCGTGTTATTGCACTTAACCTGAGTGTGACATCATCAGTGACTAGTTGTTTCTTCGTCATGTGTCTCCACGTAGTAGCATTAAAACAGAAATCCCAGGGCAACATCATGATTTAAAAGGAAATGTCTCTCAAGTCTCATTCCGTTCAAAGAGTCAAATCCTTTGCAGTTTCAATGGCATCTGGTTCTGTTCAGAACATAATAAAGGAAAACCAAAATTGTTGCAAATTGTCCAAATGTATATAACATTCCATTTTAGCTTTTTATTTCATAGTTCATGTAACAACCAAAAGAAATCATGAATGAAGAGGAACAGAAAGAGACATACATTTATAATATCTGCCCCATTTTCACATAAATGGGGCAGATAAAAAAGAGCTGCTTGAGACTGAAGACTTTTGTCATGTAGTTTTTGGTGGAAAAGAGAGAAAAGATTGAGCTTGTTTCATCATGCGATTAATTTCTTTCTTTCTTATTGCAACAAAACTACTTTTATGAACAAATTTCAAATACACAGAAAAACATCAGCCCATTTTTCAAATTTCTTTTAAATGCAGAAAGAGATTTTGATTGTTTTTTTGGGTGTTAGGATCCTTCCGTACACCAACACCTTTAATTGAATCGTCTCAGTGCTGAATGTACATTTTTTGAAAATGTCACATCCCTTTTAAGTTGTGTTTGCGTTCTCTCTTTACAAATCTGTTTTGGATATTGTTTGGAATATTATTGGGACTACATCAACATCACTTTCATTAGAGGTTGAGACACGCTGTTTTTTTGGAGTCTGATCTGGCAACCCTGTTGGTTTTATCTGGCTGAGGGAGTGTGATGCGTGTGTGCGTGTGTGTGTGTGTGTGTTGTTTGGGGAACGGAGGAGGGGGGACACGAGCTGCAGCACGTGCCGCAGCGCCGTGGCTCCCTGTCTCCGCTTCCTCTCTCTCCCCTACCACTCACCCTCTTCTTCCTCCATTCCTTAGCAACAGCACGACAGAGAAAGGGAGGCAGAAAGAAGGGGGGAAATCAAAGCGGAGCGCAGATGAAGACACTAAAGAGCAAAGACTGGGGGGAGGGTGTGAGGGGAGCTATAGTACGCAGAAGGCTGTCATCACCAAGGTTTTCCTTAAGGACCAGGGCGCCTTGCTGCTTTGCCTCCCACAGATCAGCCTATAGCACGTGTTCTTACCTCATGTCACCGTCACACACGGTTTTGATGAACGGTGGAGAGCGGGGTCGGATCCATGTGATAGACTCTACCTGCACCACTTTGCTCCCTCGTATTTATCACCCTTTCAAACAACACTTCATCAGCCGGAAAGTCAGTTTATACAAAAGCGTCGGTAGGTGATTAAATAGAGAGGCTTTCTAAACTTCATGATACACAAAGGGAACCAGATTGAGATGCTTTAAATAGGCCGTCATAAAGAAACCCTCATCAAACCGCGCCGTTGTTTTCTTGCCGTTCTTGTTGCTGAACTGCCAAGGAGGAGCAGGTGGGAATGTTCAAACTGAAACGGTGGATTTCCTGCAGGCTTCTGGAAGGCCACCTGTCCCCCGTCGTGTGCCAGTCCCCTCCTGGTCTTCGTCAACTCGAAAAGCGGCGACAACCAGGGGGTGAAGTTCCTGCGACGCTTCAAGCAGCTTCTCAACCCGGCACAAGTCTTTGACCTGGTCAACGGGGGTCCACACCTCGGGTGAGGAGATGAACCCGGCGCTACTGCTTATGGGTTTGGGGTTTTTTTGTTAAGTGCCTTCAGATGACATTAGTTGTGAATTGGGGCCATGCAAATAAAGTTGAATTGACCTGAACTGGTTTTGTTTCTCCGTCAGCCTGCGTCTGTTCCAGAAGTTTGACAACTTTCGGATTCTGGTGTGTGGCGGCGACGGCAGCGTGGGATGGGTCCTGTCAGAGATAGACAAACTCAGCCTCCACAAGCAGGTGATCCAGGGGACAGGAATGTGTGGCTGATGTGTTTGAACTTAGTCTTGTCTTAACACCCTTGAAGATTCTCACATTATAATCACATATTGCAATATATCTTAATCAAGGTTTTCAATCGCACAAAACAGTGAAGTTTAATGAAAATTATGTTGTTGTTTTTTTTTTTACTCTTTAAAATCAGATATTTGGAAAGTGTTGTGTGCTTTAAAACTGCAGTATGTGACTTCTATAAAATATGCTTTTTTACATATTTGTTAAAATTGTCATTATGTTGTGAGGCATAAGAATTTGAAAAAATTCAAGCTTCTCCACCTCCTTCCTGAGATACCGGACAAAAACAACCAACCAGGGCCAGGAGGCGGGTCTTAGCGTTGTTAATCACCCTCCTGTATGCGCTGTTCGACGTGCTAATTGAGGAAAAACAACTTACCATTACAGAAAACAGTTTCCCCGCTGCCATTGGTGGCTATGCTACTAGCATTAACATTTATTGCAGGCTACGCTGTGATGCACCAGCTGTAGCAGCAGAGAGCAAAGCAGGAGGTTGTGAGCAGTTACACTAGGATGATTGACAGCGCTAAGAACCACCTTCTGGCTCTGATTGGCTGTTTTTGACAGGGAGAATTTCTGAAGATCACTGCAGCAGCACAGGAGGGAGGTGGAGGAGATTGATTACACACAGATTCATCTGTCTCATAACATAATGTCCCGTCGTGACAGTGCAAAACACAAGATTTATTTCAAAAGTTACATATTGCAGCTTTAAGTAGAAAACAGGAAGGCTGAATGGAGCAAAGCAACCTCGCTCTGTTTCATTCCTCCGACCTGTAACCACGTTGGATTTTTGGGAACCTCAATCTGTGAACTCCCAGCAGATGGTTTGTCTTTCCTGCTGGCCGACTTCCATAAAACACAGTCATGCAACCGGAGCAGCGACGTCACCGCGCCGCCCAGTAAACCCCTGTGCCTGCTGCCTTTCAGTGCCAGCTGGGGGTGTTGCCCCTCGGCACCGGCAACGATCTGGCCCGGGTGCTGGGCTGGGGCCCTTCGTGCGACGACGACACCCAGCTGCCCCAGATCCTGGAGAAGCTGGAGCGGGCCAGCACCAAGATGCTGGACCGCTGGAGCATCATGACCTACGAGATCAAGATCCCACCCAAACACAGCTACCCCACCACGCCCGAGGGAGCCGACGACTGCCAGGTAGACGGAACGACCAACACGCACACTCTGACACAGCAGGACCTCCAGACAGACCGGAGAGCGCCTGACTTATGTTTTTTTTTATTTTTTTTATGCTGCTTCACTTCAGCTGAGGTTCAGAACAGGAAGAAGAAGAAAAAGAAGAAAAACGATCCCTCTGCATCAAACTGACACCATTCATCTGTTTCTTTCTTTATGCAGTTTCACATTTCAGCGTATGAACACTCAGTGACCACTCACCTCACAAAGATCCTCAACTCAGAGCAGCACTCTGTGGTCATCTCCTCTGCCAAGTAAGTGCTCCACTGTGAGAAGTCAGCCTGTGAGCTGGAGCCTTTAATTGGACTGAATGTCAACAGAAAATAAATTTTAAGAGCTGCTGCTGCATCAGTAAAACCAGGTCTGGAAAGCAAGTTACGGGGAGCACAAGTTTATTTTAACACTCGAAAAACAGTAAATTTTATCAAGTATTTCTGTCTAGCTTTTAGTGCAAATATCCTGGAATGAGACAAAACTTACTTGCAAGTAGCTTTTCAACAAGATATAGAAGCTTGATTTAAGAAAAATAATTCCTTAATATTGGTGAATAAGTAGTAGATTCATTGACAAATTATTTCATTTAAACAAGACAATATTCTCCCAGTGGAACTGGTACTTTTTCATCAGCATTAAGGAATTATTGTTTTAAATCGGTCTCCTATATCATCCTGAAACGTTATTTGTAAGTTTGTCTTATTTCGAGAATCCTGAGAGGCGTGCAGTGAAGAAAAATCCAACACAGGCTTATTTAAATAAAATTTGAGACAATTGGAAATTAAAAATCTGACTGAAAATACTTTGTAAGATTTTGTGTTTTTGCAGCAGAGCAGCAGGCCAAATACAGTAGATTCGATTCTGACTGGGACATCTCTGGCGTTATTGCAGCGTCTGCATCTGAAAACAGCAAAGGAATGAAGATTAATTTTCTTTTGTGTTTCTCAGGATTCTGTGCGAAACTGTGAAGGATTTTATTGCCAAAGTGGGGAAAGCGTATGAAAAAAGCACAGAGAACGTTGAGGAATGCGACTCCATGTCTCTCAAAGTAAGCAAAAACAAGAGAAAAGAATCACCATTTTCCTGTTTAATTTTCTTTAACTTGTCTTTTTTTTTTCTAACTGCCTCCCCCCTCCCATCAGTGTGCCATCCTGAACGAGAAGCTGGACTCCCTCCTGCAGACGCTGAACGCAGAGTGCCAGTCCCTGCCGCCGCTTCCCCACTGCACCCCTCCGATCGTGGAAGAAGAACAAGAGGAGGAAGAAGAGGAAGAGGAGGAGGAGGAGGAGGAGGCCAGCGAGGAGAGCCTAACGGAGCTCAAGGGGAAGCTGGAGGAGGAGGAGACGGAGAAGGGGCGCGGGGGCAGCGGGCCCCCCCAGCAGCTGTTTAAAAGCCGGGAGCAGCTGATGCTCAGGGCCAACAGTCTGAAGAAAGCCGTCCGGCAAATCATAGACCAGGCTGTGAGAGGTGCACTTACTTTCTGACCTCTGATGACTTAGGATTCTGCGTGTTTGAAATATTGTTTTATTATTGGAGGCAAATGCTTATAAGAAAGCGCGAGCACCTGCAGCTAGCCCTGTCACCATCACATAAACATAAACATAAACGATGATATTGTTGTTTTTGAGATGTAATAAACCGATAGTGGGACGTTAATGCGAGTTTGCTTTCTCAAGGACCAGTAAACTTTTCATTTTGTTCACACTGGACCTGGACAGTATTTTAAATATGCTAAATAAAATACCTCAAACAAAAACAAGAAATAAAATGAAAATAAAAAAAAATTGTTTTCCATTGTACACTCTGGAAGAGTGTATTGGTGAATAAAATCCACACTAAATGAAATATTCAAAAACCCAAAATGTTATAAATCGATGATCAAATCAATGCCAGGACTGTCCTTGACTGATGATAAACCGCAAACGAGACTTCTTCCGTTTTTTTCCTCCCCAGCCAGTAAAAGAGGTGTGAATACTTTTGCGCTACGTCTATGTATTTTTTTATTATTATTATTATTGTTATTATTTTACGGGATGTTCAGCGCATCGTCTTCACTCCTCCGCTTTCTCTCTGCAGTGGTGGACGAGCAGAACGCCCACACGGACGACACGGAGCTTCCGTCGCCGCTGGAGTTCAGGAAGGACAGCGAGGACGAGAACAGGGACAGCGAGAAGGACGAGGACACCAAGGAACTGGAGGCGGTGTCGTGTGAGTGTTTACTCCTTCACTCTGGCCTCTGACCTGCCAGACGTCCAGGTTACACTCCGCCTGCAAACCTTCCACTGACCGACTCTGTAGATTAAAAAAAAAAACTTCACTTGTTGCTGAAAGGGAGTTTAAATGTCGCCACCTTGTGGATATTCCACTCATTGCAGCGTAGGGATCAGACACACGGCTCATGGAAAAATGTTCTGCTGACGCAAATCATGTTTCCTGTCATAAATAAACTCAGGGATTAGTGCTAAAAGTGAGCGCAGAGGAGCTTCCCTCCTGTGGTATTCCACCTCCTGCTTCAGGCTGAGCTGTTTATCTTCACATCTGCAGTTTTCCACAACAGCCTGTTGACACGGAGAAGTTCTCCGGTGATAAATGAGCCTACCTGACGGCAGGGCAGAGCTGCTGTTTGTAGCTGTCTTCCAAGTCCAGACAGGTTACCATGGAGACTCCCCTCCCCTGGACCGACCACAGGACGTTTCAACCTCTGCGGGGCAGAACGCCTTCCTGTTTATCCGAGTCCTGTTTCCTTTCTTCCTCACTTTTTATTACAGTTAGTCCACATGCTGGTAGCACTCGAATGCTCAGCTTCTTGACTTTTCTGACCTGGAAGCACCAGAGTCTGAAAACACAAAGACGGTTTTAGGTGTTTAAGTTAGATAAATTATCCCTTTCATATCTTTATGTCTTATTTCTTACCTAACGTCTGTGGGTGTGTGATATGGGCTTTGAATTTTATCATGATATTCTGCAGTACTACTGCAGTAACAATTAAAATTAGTCTTAAAAAACATTCCTGTTTGAAACGGGCTTAAACATGCACCGCCTGCTTAAAGAAATGTGATTAATACAGAGACTTTATGTAATCATCTTTTCAAATTTACTGCTATTTATTGATGTTCTCATGGAAGAAAACAATATGAGAAAACTGTAAATGTAACATGTTAGCTTTTTTAAAATGAGCTGAAATTTATCATGACATCAATAAATCAAAATTCTTATCATGACAAGAAATTAAAAAAGGAAAAAAGAAACGGAGTATCACTTTTTTTATTTTTCCGACTGAAAAATCTCTAAGTTAGCCAGGCAGGATGAAGAAAAAACTGGGTGCAATCTATCAGTGCACACCTAGTAAAAGATATTTCCCAAAGTAACAAATTGTGCTCAATGTTAGCAGTTTTATAAAAACGATCAAGCTGAACTCATTTTTCCTGCATTAGAAAACATCCAGTTCCAGCTGAAGAAAACAACACTGACCTTCTGAGAAACCAGCTTCAGCTTACATTTCTTTCTGATGCATTACAGTTGAAATCTTCTAAGTTGATTATTTGTGGAGCATGTTCTTCAGTCCGCAGAGACCCTGTCTCTGTGAGAGAAGGACGGGTTCAGTTTAGCGATAAGTTTTAAGGAGCAAAGCAGATAGATGCTCACACAGTGAGAACAGTCATAGAGGTGTAAATTGATCTTGTCCAAGAAGGATCTGCTATGAAGTAGGTCACTGTCAGCTGATAAGTATTACCTGTTTTTAGACTAATCGTAGTAAAAGTAGACATTACAGTTAGTCGTTTAGCTTTATAGGAATTAGCCTGTATTTGGAGGGTTTGTTTTATTCGGCTGCTTCATTAGCTGTTACCACAGTGCACAGCGTCAGTATTAGGTGAAACAGGTTATATTTTACACGGTGTGTCGTTTTGAACCCCAGGAACCATTCAGTTCAGTCGAGAAAAGACTGAAGCGTTCCCTGTGTGCTTCTGTGTGTGTTCAGCCGCCAGGAGCCCCTGTTCCCCGACAGAGAGCAGGGTGAGCCGCAGCACCCAGTCGTACGGCCCCTTCACCATCACCCCCTTCACCACCAGCAAGGAGAACCTCCCCGTGCTCAACACACGCATCATCTGCCCTGGTAAACACACACACACACACACACACACACACCTCAACCTGTTGCACCAAAAAGTCCCCGCTCCGTCAGAAGCCGCAGCCCGGTGCCGTTTCCTGACGGATGCTTTGTGTTTGTGTGCAGGGCTGCGAGCCGGGCTGGCCGCCTCCATCGCCGGAAGCTCCATCATTAGCAAGATGCTGCTGGCTAACATCGACCCGTTTGGCGCGACACCCTTCATCGACCCCGACCTCGACTCGCTGTGAGAGCTGAACTACCTCCACTTTCACTTCTGTTTGTCGTTCGCACGTCTGGTTGCTCTCTGAAGTCGCGTTTCCATGACAAACGTGCGCAAATCTTTGTCTATATTCCGCTAATGAACGTCATTTCGTAATTGCGGGGTTTCTAGCTTGTTCACGTGATAAGACATTAAAAATTATGACAGAGAAATTATGCGATATAATCATGATTTATCCATGGTGCTGGCGCTCATCATCTATCAGCCAATCAGTGGAGACGTTTAATTTTCTTCAGGCATTGGAGTGACAAGCCCCACCTACTTGGGAGCGGCGCTTTGGGGAAATTGTTGTCGGCCATTTTACAGAAGAGCTATGAATTCAATATGTTAGAATGACACAAATTTTTATGAGCTGTGATGCTGTGAGAGCTCTGGTGGAGCCAGCAGCAACAAACCATCATCTTCCTTCCACTTCCTGTCGTCTCCTTCGTTGTTTCTGCCAGTAGTAACATCCATCTGTTCATTACATGACCCTTGTGAAGCGAAAAAAATGTTTTCTGAAATACATCTATTTCGATACAAGTAAAAAAAAAAAAAACTTACCGAAAACATCAGCTTTCCCCAAAATTGCTGTTTCCATTAAGCGAATAGATTTTCGTTACTTGTGCAATGTTATGGCTAATGGAAACATAGCCAGTCTCCGTCTTGCTCACAGACACTTCTTTGTCTCCTTGTGAAGCAGAGAGGGCTACATGGAGAAGTGCGTCATGAACAACTACTTTGGCATCGGCCTGGACGCCAAGATCTCTCTGGAGTTCAACAACAAGAGAGAGGAGCATCCAGAGAAATGCAGGTGAGGCGCCGGGCCAGGCGACACATCGATGTTAGTGATTAATCAAAGTTTTGGGTTTTGAAGATTTCATTCATGGAAAATCTGGATGTTTTTTCAAACAACGCCCTGTTTGACATTTGATATCTGAGAGTGATGTCAGCATGCCCAAGGCTGCCATCTTGTTTTACAAACGTTTTTTACAGGACTTTGGACTCAGCTCAATTCTATGACACAGTATAAGAGTGAGGCCACAAATGTTTATTTTCATTTTCATGAAGTTACAAGAATACAGTGAGAGTGAGGTAATAAAGTCATATGACAATGAAATCAAACTAATACGAGAATAGAGTCTTAATATTACCAGAACAAAGTTGTAATATTTGGACAATGAATCATTCCAGTATGAAAAACAACATTTACAACATATACAAAAAAGTATTCGCACTTTTTTCTCAGTAAAGCAATTTTATTCTCATTCTTCTGGTAAAATGTCTTCTTTCTCCTGCTAATATTATGACTATCTTCTTGTAATTATGCTGTTGTACATCTCACTGAAGGATGGGCTGAAATAAAAGCCACTTTTTAAAAATATTTTTTCTCATTTGTAAATTTGTTTTTTTTTTTCCGGCTAACCCTGTGGTCTGTTATTTCTTCGGTTCTTTTTCCTGACAGACTAATTTAAATACAAATGTTTTTCCTTGGCCTTATCAATAAAACGACTAATGCGCCATCCACACCTCCCCAACCCAGGAGTCGTACGAAGAACATGATGTGGTATGGCGTTCTGGGCACCAAAGAGCTGCTGCAAAGAACCTACAAGAACCTGGAACAAAAAGTGCAGCTGGAGGTGAGGAACCGATGGTGTTTCAAAATGGTTATTGGAAAGTGATGGACGTTGAACCCCAGCATTAGCTGTCATCTGCTGTCACACGACTTGGCGTGTTGTACGTCAGGCTGCCATCGTCCGGCGTTCAGCGTACCGCACATGTTGACTTTATCAGTGCAAACGAAGCATCTGCATGCCACACAATAAAATTAAGTCATTTTGTTTTAATGTCATTCCTGCAACATTTGAGTGTCCTTTGGGTAAATCTCCTCCAGTACCACACTAATTCGGCATGTGGGTTGTAAAATCGCACAAAGAGTTCATGGAGTGACGCTGCGGAAGCGACCTGAAGCCGAGCTTTACTTTGCCCTGGTGTCTTCCAGTGTGACGGTCAGTACATCCCCCTGCCCAGCCTGCAGGGGATCGCAGTGTTGAACATCCCCAGCTACGCAGGCGGAACCAACTTCTGGGGCGGCACCAAGGAAGACGATGTGAGTACATTCACAATAAAAACCACTCTGTTTTCCCTCCGCTGCCAGCCAATGAATGCCGGCGCAGACGGACGCTGGTTTGACACGACCCTGACGTCCTGCAGGCCGGACCGCTACGTGGGCTGGTTTGTTAAACGCTCAAAGAACAATGGCTGCCTGAGGATTAAAGTGTCAGCTTTCGCAAATTTAGGTTATGACCTATCAACACTTCGTAGGTGAACTGATTTACCTACTACTTGTAGGTAAATCAGTTTTTCCAGTGTGTTTGCAGTACATAAATGATCCATCTAAGGTGCCTGAATAAAAATGCACACCTGTAGTTGCAGCCATCTTAAAAAAACCAAAGTACTTCATCTCTGCAGATTGATTTTGTATTTTTGCTGAGAAACATCTTCAAATGTAACAGAAGCATCTCTCACGTTGTACTGTGATGCTGTGCAGATCTTCTGTGCTCCGTCATTTGACGATAAGATCCTGGAGGTGGTGGCTGTGTTCGGGAGCATGCAGATGGCCGTATCCAGAGTCATCAAGCTGCAACATCACCGCATAGCCCAGGTGAGCAGCAACACGGACGGCAGCAAGGACGACAGTCAACGTCCTCCCAGCTAACCCGCATCTCTGTCTGAATCAGTGTCGAACGGTGAAGATCACCATCCTGGGAGACGAGGGCGTTCCCATCCAGGTGGACGGTGAGGCCTGGATCCAGCCGCCGGGAGTCATCAAGATCCAGCACAAGAACAGAGCGCAGATGCTCACCAGAGACCGGGTGAGGGAGAAACGCTGGGCTGGGGGAGGAGATGGAGATAGGACGACACGGCTTAAAAATAAAATCTCCTGGGGGTTTTTTCGGTTTTAATCTTTTTTTTTTTTTTTTTTGTCATTTATTTTCTCAAAACGAAATTAAAAGTGACAGAAAATATTTTTAAAAAGTGGATTTTATACTGCAAAAACAGAGAATTTCACTAAGTATTTTTTGTCTAGTCTCTAGGGCAAATATCTTATCACACTTGACGTAAGACAAAACTAATGTACAAGTAACTTTTCTGCGAGATATAGGATCTTGTTTTAACTCAATAATTCCTTGATATTCATGATAAAGTACTAGTTCCACTGGCACATTGTTATATAAGAGAAATAATCTGCCAGTGGAACTAGTACTTTTTATCAATATTAAGGAATTATTGACTTAAAACAATCTCCTATTTCCTGCTGAAAAATTACTAATGAATTAGTTTTGTCTTATTTCAGACCTGCTAAGAGCTTATTCTTGTAAGGTTATTTTATTTATATAGCACATTTTCAGCAACTTGCAATTTGCATTACTTCAATTTTATTATCATGACTTTGTTCTTGTAACATTATGAACTTAGCCTGACTCTTGACCTGAAAGTCCAAATCAATATAAACGGTAAAAAAAACAACAAAAAACTTGTAAAGCAAAATGACCACCCTGGTCTTGCTGACATCACTCTGAACTATGGGAACCCAAGGAGTGCTTTGATGAAAAAAGAAAATCCATATTTCTCAAAACTTAAATCTTCAAAGACCAAAAGTTTATTTAATGCTAGTATTGGTTTTATTGCAGCTGTAACTTATCCCGAACTTTCTCAAACTGTTTCCTGCAGGCGTTTGAGAACACGCTGAAGTCATGGGAGGACAAACTGAAGTACGACAAGCCGCCCCTGCGGCCTCACCTCTACCCGCAGCAGTCTGTGGATCTGGCCACAGAGGAGGAGAACGCCCTGATGCAGATGTGCGCCCGGGCGGCCGAAGAGCTCATCACAAGGTAGGAACGCTTGATCCAGAACGTCGGGTCCGAATCCATTAGCCCTGGCTGCAGTCCTGTAAGCGTTCTCTCCATGTGGCCGCAGGATATGCGAAGCCGCAAAAACCAACGGGCTTTTGGAGCAGGAGCTGGCTCACGCCGTTAACGCCGCGTCTCACGCCATCAACAAAATGCACCCCAAGTTCCCAGAGGTCAGCAGCTAACACAGCCAGGACAGCACATTACTACCGTCTGTTTAAAGCACCACATTTTAAGCTGCACTATGTAATTTTTACTAAAAATATTTTTTTTACGTATTTGTAAAAAAGACAGAAAATGTTACTCAGTATTTTTGTCTAGTTTCCAGTAACTTTTCAGCAAAATATAGGAGCTTGTTTTGAATCAATAATCCCTTAAGGTTGATAAAAAAAATAATACCAGTTCCACTGGCAGATTATTTAACTTGCAACAGGAAGCATGTCTTGTTGCTTGTGTTCAGGATGTTTCATGAGCCGCTCATCGCGTGACGTGAGCCTCACTACCGGTTGTGTTCCTTCTCCAGAGTCTGACGAGGAACACTGCTATCGAGGTGGCGAGCACCGTCAAGGCGCTCCACAACGAGACCGAGTCTCTTCTGTTGGGACGAGTCTCTCTGGTTAGATCTGGAATTGATTCTCTTTATATATATATATATTTATTTATTTTTTTTTTTTAATGAGTTGACTTTTCCTGCTTCTGGCAGCAACTGGACCCACCTGAGGAGGAGCAGCTGTCCAGTGCTTTGCAGAGCCTGGATGTTGAACTGGGCAAACTGGGAGAAATCCCCTGGCTGTACCACATACTGCAGCCCAACGATGAGGAGGTAAGCAGCCTCTGTCAGCAGCTCCTGCTTCTCACGGCAGAGACGGGTCTGCTCATGTACACAGATGTGAACAAAAGACGATGTAACAAACAGAGTAGGGAAGTAGGTGAACCCTTTGCCTAAAAATTAACCATTTCAATCCATACGCAACATGTAAATCCAAACAGAAATTGAAGTTTATCTCACTCTTTAGATATAGAGGTCAAAATATAAGTGGTAGAAACTGTTCTTATGTTGCAAAAACAGCCAGCCTCCTCTTAAAAACTGAAAATATACATCTGTAGAGGAGATAAAAAAAAATATTAATCAGCAAAGGCTGATTCTAGAGCCATTAAAAACATGTTTTAGGTTTTTTTTTTAAAGATATTTTATGCTTTTATGTTTTCACTGTTAAAAATGAGCCTTTTATTGAAACTAGTTTTAGGGGAAAAAAAAGAAACATCCAAAAAAAAACATAGAACTGGCCTCTTTCCATTCATGCCAGCAGGTGGCGTAGCCTACATATACACATGAAGTACTTATTGTAGCAAAAGAAATGCACTAAACCTTAAAAGCTTCACTGTGTAAATCCTGTTAACAACTTCAGAGCAATTTTTTCCATTATAGCTCAACTTAAGCTGGATTTGTTCACCATAAGATTTAGTTGCGTTAGAAATCGTTTTTTAACAGGTGATATATATATGTATATATATGTGTGTGTGTGTGTGTGTGTGTGTGTGTGTCAACCTTTTATCCGGCTGAAGTTACTGTAACTTCGTAGCTCAGGGATCCATCTTAACCCAGTTAGTGTGAGTCTGGTCCTTAAGTCTTGGTCAGTGTCAGTCTGACACCTTGAGGTAACAGCGACACATTACAACCCGGTTCTAATGAAAACAGAACCAAACAGTCAGACTGTGAACTCTTTATAGTTGAGCTTATTTTAGCTAATCGTTGCCTAAAATAAGCTAAAGTAATTGATTGCTCTATTCATTATTCTGGCAGGTAATATGTGAGAAAAATGGCATGTTCTGCAAATTTTTATTTTGACCGCTTAAGCCTATTTTACACAACATATATTTAAAAATGTGCAAAACAAATAAGTCAATTCCTTTTTAAGAAAGAAAATAAACATTTTATTTCCTAAGATGCAATCACAGCGTTCCTTTAGTGAACACTTAACCATTTATAACAAAGAATTCATCTGACAGCTGGCTTTTCTGTGTCTATATACTCAGGTTATTAAATTAGTTGATTATCAATTCATCAATCGATTAATCATTTCAGCCCCCAGTATTGTTTACATTTGTGTCCAGCAATAACAACTGGAAAGCTCGAAAACTGCTGGACATCCCTAACATTTAGTTTTTCTCTAAAACTGATGCACCTTTGCAGGTTATTTTGCTTTGAAAACGCAACGTTTCAGCTTTGACTTTCTGATTAGTGCAAGCCACTCCCTTCATAAATCACAAGATAGGTAGCTGTTATTTAAAAAAAAAAGAAAAAAACTTCTTTGTCAAAATGGCCACATTTGGTTGATCATGTTTGATTTTCCAAAAGCAATAAGAAAATAAGACATCAAAGTGGCGTGAATACTTTTTATAGTCACCAGCTGCGTTTCCATTGACCAAATAATTGCGGCGATTGGACTTAAGAAAACAAACACGGCAATTTCAAAAAGGCTCCATTTTATTGATAAAACGCTTTTGCACTAGGATGAGGCGGCTTTTCAGCTGTATCAAAATTAGTATGTTTCGTAAAACTGCAATGGCAACACTTTTTCACATCACACAAGTCATGTGATCAACCACCAGATGTTACTACTGGCAGAAAAAGACGAAGAAGAAGAAGACAGGAAGTGGCAGGAGGATGGCGGCGCAGCATGTTTTTTAACATCTTAGCATGTGAACAATCTTATTCACGTGTGACTGTGATTGCATTTCTTCTTCAACAGAAACACTGTGATTGCAAAATTTAGTTTTTTCGACATTAGCGTAATATCGTTGACGTTTTGCTCAGAAACACAGCGAGTGTATGCTGCTGCCATGGATTGGGAAAAGGCTGCATCGGGCCCCATAAAGACAATGTTTCACGGTGCATCCCGCCCCTCCCCATCTAATTCTGCAGTCTTGCTAAAATGTAGCAGTGCTCCAGAGAACAAGAGAGTTGAGTAGCTAAATGAAAGGCTATAGGTTGACTGTGCTTATGTACCAGGACCCCTCTCTGGGTTACGGCAAGAGGAACAGTCGCAGCAGCGTGTTCCGCATAGTGCCCAAGTTCAAGAAGGAGAAGGCCGCCAAGAAGACGAGCCCTCAGTCAGGTAGGGGCGCTCGCACCGTCACCTCTCTGAGCAGACGCACATACCTACAGCTGCTCAGGAAGGGTCAAAGGTCAACTAGCCCGAAGCATAACGTGGTGCTTCGGAGGCCGCGTTGCTTCCTTTAGATAAGGACGTGCATGAAATCGACACGTAGAGGTGGAAATGCTTGGTGACACAAACGGCGTGTGGTTGAGGTGTTACATCCCGAACCATCAACCTGCACCCTCACCCCTTCATTCATGCTCCCATCCGGGTTTGTGGAAGAGTGGAGGTGATCCGGTTGAAGCTCGTCAGGCTGGATTGGTTGTCCAGACGGGTGGGGGGGGGGAGGGTCTTCCTGTCACCGCAGGCTGAACTTCCTGCAGACCACTCAGGCTTCTGCCTCCTCTCTCCTCCTCCGTCTTCTGTGTCCCAACCCCAGTTGATGCTAAGCCTGTCACAATAATCAATAAATCAGTTAGTCTCATGATGAACTAAAAAACATTTTCATGGTTCAGCGTTTTTCTCTTTTCTCTCTCTCTTTCTACCAAACACTGGATGACTGAAGTCTTCAGTCTGGTACTTTGGTCTCAATTTGTCCCTTTTTTCTTCTTCTTTTAATCAGTTTAGTTTGCAGAGACCTGAGCGTCCATCTTGTTTGTTCCTTTTAGTTGTTTTCTTTATTTATTTTGAATATTCAAAATGTCTTCCAGTTCCAGTGTTAAATGTTTGTTAGCAGGTGAACTTGCATTATTATGGCATTATGACTATATTACTTGAAAATGGTCTCAAGACAACAATATTCTCGTTTATCGCAATAACTACTGGGACAATTTGTTATTGTGGCAGGCCTAGTTAAAGCATGACCCCCTCCCCCAGCCCTCCTTCATCTGCACTCACCCCAAACTCTCACCTGAAACAGAATGCATCCTTCTTAGCACCTATCAGCCTCTTCATCCTTTCCCTGCCAATCCGCCGCCACTGCATTTCTCTCCATCCTTCCTCTCTTGCTCACCTGTAATTTACCAGTTTGAGCCCGTCTGTGAGCTTTTCTCTCTGTGTGTGTGTGTGTGTGTGTGTGTGTG
>NW_006800427.1:20729-26942 GCF_000485575.1 Poecilia formosa
GCTGCTCTGCTTTGTGTCTGCATGTGTGTGTGTGTGTGCGGGTGTGTGTGTGAGTAGTGGAGAGGTGGGGCACAGAGGAGGTGGGCGTCTGGCTGGAACAGCTGAGTCTCGGGGAGTACAGAGACACCTTCATACGGCACGACATCCGAGGCTCAGAGCTGCTGCACCTGGAGAGGAGGGACCTGAAGGTAATCACACACACACATGCACACACGCACACACACACTGGTGTTTACATCTTGAAGTGAGTCCGACAATCAGCTCTTCCTGTCTCCTGCCGATGTGCTGCTTCTCTATGGCTCTGTGGCCTGTCCCATGTCTCCCTGCTGCATCGCTCTGCTTGGCTTCCACTGTCTGGTGTTGCTCGGTGATAAGACCTGCTAACCCACTAACACTGTGTTTACTGACCAAGAGGGAAGCAGAAGACGCTGGGGGGGGGATTCAAGCCTAGCTTGAGCGACTTGTTGAAGACCACAGTCTGATGACCTGTGATGTTTAAAGGGGCAGCATTGTGTAAAATCATCTGTTTTGAGCTTCACGTCGTGTAACAGTGTTTTTCGCTCATCAACAACATACCTGAAGTGTTGCCTTGACTCTTTCATGGATGTCTGAGAAATCCTTCATGGCAACAATTCAGCTGTGCAAAAACGCCTGGTTGGACTGAGCAGCTCCTCCTAAAACACAAAGACGTATCGTCACATCAAATTTAGCATGAACCGATAATGTAAAGGGTGATTCTGTTAAATATCTGACAGCCAGATGACTGTTTTTTACTTTTGACCATTCATATTTTTGTTAATTTACAGGTTCATCGTGTTTTAGGTCTCTGACTCTAATTGCTTCACTGTACTGAATGAAAAATGTCTTATAGGATTTTTGTTTTGCTCTACTTCTGTTCAAATTCTTTAGTGTACAAACTAAATTATAATCCATACTCTAAAATGTTTTTGAATTATTATCTTGTGTATAAAGCACTGAGTTTCTCTCTTCTAAAGGGGCCTTTAGTCTGGTATGTGATCAGTCCTGCTTGAAAAAACCCTAAAAATACAAAAAAAAAAACAAAATAATGCTTTCAGGTTTGGATAAAAAATGGGGGGAAAGAGATTATTTCATATCCAACTTTTAAAAGATGAAAATACATGAATAAAACCTGGCATCAGTCTAAGATGTGATCTCACTTTCTGCTTCTGGTTTTCAAAAAACCAGTAAAGAACCAAATCCAGCACCAGGACTGAAACCCAATCAGTCGTCCTCGTGTCACGGTTTACTTTTCCTTTTTAGGGAAGTTGGTTTTGTGTCTGAGAAATAATAAACTAATGTTCATTGTTTCTCATGTTTATTGTTTTAAAGTGATGCTGACACACATTATGAGTGTTTATGTAGTAAAGAAAAGGTCTAGTTAAAAATGTACAGAATTTGTTTCTTTAAATGTCCTGTATTGGACAATTTTGAGTCTAGAAACTTTGGAATGTTCTATCCTAAAATGACTTGGGATCAAGAAAAGCACTCGCTACTAGGATGTACTTTCTAGTTCATGAAATGTGTCAATAGCTGCGTTTCCATTATGAATGTACACAAAACTTTGTTGATGTTCCACTAATGTAAAAAAAAAAAAAAAAAAACACAATTTCAAAATTGCGGTGTTTTCATTAAATAAGAAACATGATCAAAACCACACGCAAATCATTTTGTTCATGCAGTAAGTCATTAAGGAACAGGCCTACCACTTCCTGTCGTCTTTGTCTTTTCCACCGGTGGCAACATCCGGCTGTTGGTCATGTGACTCGTGTGATGCGAGAAAGTGTTTCTGCTGGACTTCTGTGAAAAACCTCCACCTCCAATCGCAAAAGCTTACTTTTTTTTTTTTTTTTTTAAATTGGCATGTTTCCATTAAGCTAATTTTTGGAATTCCTATTTTTCAACGTTATGGTCCATGGAAACGCAGTCATTGTTGCAGAGCAGGTCTTCCTTTGTTCTGTAGCGGTAGCGTTTTGCAACTTTACACACACAATAGGAAATAGGAGCCATAGAAATCCCCAACAGCTCCTCATACTAGCTTGTCTTTGGTCACAGTGCTTGACTTCTTCTGTTTTGTCTCCTTGTTGGATCTCAGGATCTGGGGATATCGAAAGTGGGTCATATGAAGAGAATCCTCCAGGGAACTAAGGAGCTGGCCAAGGTCTCCATGGTTGACCTTTAACCTGGGAGCAATAACTGCCAGAGAGGGGGAAGCCACATATTCCCCCCCTAACGTGGGAGTTTGGGAGCACCGTAGGCAGAGAGAGAGAGAGAGAGAGAGAGGAGACGGGTATTCAAGTGGAGCCGGCTTTAACCGCACACCGTGAGCGCCTTCGTGACGGTGCGGATGGGACCAGGACGTGCGAGTGTGCCCCTGTGTGCGCGTGTGTGTGCGTGTTCGTGCTGCGGTGCCAACATGACAGTCCAGAAAGCTGAGGAAAGTTCAAAGTGGAAGTCAAGAATCTTCATAGCAAAAAAAAAAAGAAAAAAAAAAGCCATTTCAAAGTTAATAACCACTCATAGCACACTATCAGGTATGCAAGAATCCATATTAATAACTAGTTGTCTGATGAACTAGTAGCATAACTAAGACTTCCATGAGTTCGGAGTTCACTTTGAGTTGGAGTTGAGCGTTGAGATGAATCTTGAGCATTGAAGCAACCGTCGGGATTTCTGCCGAAGCAGAAAAACAAACATCTCCATCTGCCGTCGGGGCGCGGTCGCATGCTACACTTGCTAAACTTTTAAGTATCTTTAACTGCATGATTAGTGTCTTGATTTTTTTGGTGTGCAAGATAACACTTGAAGAAGTTTTACATGTCTTATTAAGTATTACGATGCCATTGTTACTACTGAAACCAAGATGGTGTGCTTTTTTTTTTTTCCTCTCGCTCGATTTAATTTATTTTTGCTAGCATGACTATAACGTGTCAAAGATTTCTGTCAAGTGCCATACTTTGGGTCATTTGTTGTAAAACGTGCTTTACGGCGGTCATCATAGGAAGATGAACGACGAGGTAGGAATCGGTGGAGTTGTTGTCCGTGGATGTGAAAACAGAACCAAAGTGAATGTTGGAGGAAAACCTGATGGTTTTGTTTCGAGGACCACAAGGGGTCTCACTTCCACTCAGACTGGGACTAACAGTTTCCAAGGAGACACTGCTGGTCAGGGACCAGACAAATATATTATAGTGTTGCTCAGTTTTTTTTTTTTTTTTTGTTTGTGTGTTTTGTTGTTAGGAATACCTAAAAGGCACTTTTCACATCTTGCTTTATGCAAGTGCAAATCTTCATATCATTACATTGATTAAAAACAACAACAAAAAAATCACCTCAACTTTGTATCTTTTGGCAGTTTTAACTAATGCAAGATAGCAATTAGGTAACCAGTTTTGAATATGTAACGAAGCAGTTGATCTTCTATTTCCACGTTGATAGAAACTTTTTCCTTTTAGTTTCTTTAAGGTCGATGGCATTACAGGGTATATTTCTAGAAGTGATGCTAGGTTTGTACATACTTATGCACTGTACATATGGTAAACAAGTGGATGCAAACGATGTTTGTAAGTGTTGTAGCGTTATGCATTTTGTAGTTTTGCTGACTTGGCATGCATTCGTGAAGAGCTCCCCCTTTTGGACAGAGTGTAAAACACCTTAAACAGTCGTGCATTGCTGATTTTGTTCTGCTCTCTTGTACATGTTAACTTTGTTGTATTCTAATGATGGTGCAATATCTGATCTCTTGTTTTGTTTTTCTCTCTTAAACTTTGCAAAATGATCTCTATCTGTGTGGGGGGGGACATCTAAAACTTGTGTTTTTATTTCTGTTTATGGTTTTTGGTTTCTATATTTTGTTAGTCTGGGAGAATTTTTAAAGTTTGACCCCACAGCTGTTTCTTACATGCTCCAGACTTCTTCCAGTGGTTGATTTGTTTGTAGATTCGCTCCTCTGTGCTTCCAAGATGATACTCTAATAAGACTGTCTGTGAATGGATTGACTAGGCAGACGTGACTGTTGTGTTATCACGTATCATAATGTTTGTTTGTGCATTTGTCTGCACAGACAGTTAGTAGCCTGACATGCAAGCAGTTGTATAAGTTCAGCTGCAAAACAATCCATATTTTTGCCTCCTTTTTTTGGGGGGTGGGGGGTGGCTTTTCCTTATAAAACGAATCAATATTTTGCAGGTTATCACACCCTGTTAGATTTGCACATTCAAATGTATTCGTCCCTTCATTTCAGGCCTATAAGATATTATGAAAGAACAGAGGAAGACAGACAATAAAGCTTGTTTCATTTCTTCCAATGCAGCCTGACATTTGATAACTGAGGCTAGGGAATAATCGTTGCTAATTTTAGCTTTGCAGTAGCTGCGTTTCCATTACAAATGTGCGCAAAACTGTGTTGGTATTTAGCTGAAGTCAAGTCGTAGTTGCGGTGTTTCCTCTAAATAAGACACACAACTAAAATCCCACCTGAATAAGACCGTTCACGTCATTAAAGAACCATTCTGCGCCATCACCCTCCTGCCACCTCCTGTCATCTTCTTTGTCATTTCCACCAGTAGTAACGTCTGGTTGTTGATCACATGACTCGTGTGATGCGAAAAAAGCGTTTCCATTGCGGTTTCATGAAATACACTAATTTCACTGCGGTGGCGTAACCACCTCATCCTAGCTCAAAAACTTTTCTTTTCGAAAAACTTGAGTTTTTTCAAAATTGTAGTGTTTCCATTAATTGAATTAATTTTTTCTATCCCAGTTTGCGTAACTATATGATCAATGGAAACATAGCTAGTGTAGCCCTTTTAGCTGATATTACGCTTACAGTGTCTTACAGTGCAATTCATACCACTTGGTGCCACAACCTTCAATGTACTTCAGTTGTTTCTGATAAGTGTGGCATGCATTACTATTTTGCCTTCGTGAGTCAATATTCATGGAGGACCACTTTCGGTGACCTAAAGATTCAAAATCTTGCAAATTCTTCTTATCAAAACAACTCAAATTCTGTCAAATTGGATGGATGGAGAAATTTTTTAAGCCTCCAATTTTTAAATCTTGGATTTAGATGTGGACTTTTGCTAGGCCGTTTTAACACATGGATTTATTGTCACCTTGGATGTGTCTTCTGACAAAGTCTCACCTCTCAAGTCTTTTGCAGTTATTTCCCGTCTCGATCCATCTTTTCATCAACTATGGCTAGTTTCTCTTTCCCTGCTGATGAAAACATCGCCAATCCATAATGCTGCCACCACCATGTTTCACTATGGGGTCGGTGTTTACAGGGTTGCGTATATCGTTAGTTTTCAACACATATATGCCAAACAGCTATGAGCAGAGTTTGTTAAAGTTTTTACTCTTAGCTTACTTTTGTGGGAAATTGGTTGCATGTTATTGTATTTTAGAGGCATCAGACTTAAAAGGGGTGAGTAAAAATGCATGCAAACACTTTCTAAATTTTTATTCATATAAACAAAATCTGCTATAAAACATAATCATTTTAATTTTCTTTGCACTCTGCAGTTATGTGCTACTGAGCGTTAGTTTGCCACATAAAATCTTATTAAAAGGCATTGAAGTTTGTGGCAGAAATGTAATTAATCATGTAAAAACCTAAACAGTATGAATTGTTTTGTAAAGTACTTTCTGCATTTAATGTAGGTAGGTGCAAAAAAAACAAAAACAAAAAAAAAAACCGCTGTTTTGAGGGACCGCACGCCCCCAAAAAGTGATTGAATGCATCATCGTGTGTTTTCTGTAACATCCCACAAGGGGGCGATCCAATACACGTCAACTCTCAAAAGCAGGCAGCTGAAGCTCTCGACAGTTTCTTACAGCGACAATCAGTTCGGTTGACCGTGGAGCTCCTCACTGATTTGAACACAAAATCGAACCAGATTTAATCTTTAAAGACATAAATATGTGTATTATTTTCTTATCATGCTGCCAAAGATATTAGTTTTATGAGAACTGACATCCCATTGCAGTGCTAGTCCTTGATAAGGGATCACTTAAAGCCTCTCTACGCAGGACGCCAGGCGAGTTCTGAAACACTCCGTCGCTGTTTTGGACCAGAGAGTTCTCCTCTTTAATATTTAACAGTGGAAGTCAGTAGCCACTGTCCTCCCATGCTGGGTTTCCTACTGGTTTGTAAATAATGCTGCAAACTGCCTTTTTTTTTTTTTTTTTTTT
>NW_006800427.1:26957-59794 GCF_000485575.1 Poecilia formosa
TTTTTTTTTTTTTTTTTTACCAAAACCAACTGAACCCACGCGGATCTGTAAAAATCAAATGAACACGTCGTCTTTTTTTTATTTTTTATTTTTTTGCTGTGTGAGTGTGTGTTTTTAAGTGACGGGAGAAAAGAAAAGTGAGTTTCATTTGTTTACATAACGTTTACAATCGCACAGGTTTCCTTTGTAAGACTATATATGTAGCTACAGACAATATTTGCATACTTATTGCCTAAGGTTTAATGATATAACGTGTATTGTGTTTTCACAGTTGGAATATAATGTTACAGTTCTCACCTGTATTACTTATCTGGATGATTTTGGTAAAGTAGTTGATCATTTTTATGACTACTATAAGTGACTGTTTTCTGTGCCTTTTTATGGTTAGAATGCATGGTTACCTATTTATTACAACTTGGAGTCACTGAGATGTGTATTTTTGTATTCGGAATAAATAAATGATTCAGCCCTTGTTGTACATTTTAAGGTGCCTTGAATCAGGCCACCTGTTCATATCTCTCTTCTTCAATAAAACCAAATACATATGCAGTGTGTTTCTGTCTCCTTCTGGTGTGACACGTGACCAGGAAAATAATTGAAGTTTTTTTTTATTATTATTGTTATTATACAAGTAGAACTAGCAGGTTATGCTATAGATGTTGCAGATATCAGCAGTTTTAAAGATACAGTCCATTGGGCTGTACTCTTTTTTTTTTAACAAATGTAATCTGACAATTAAAACAGGTAGATGACACTGTATGGGTTAACACTGCTTCACAAAGTTTTTAAAAAGTATGATTAAGGGGAAAAAAAAACATCTTGTTCTGCTTTGTCTGTATTTGAGTTGATGACATCACAAGAGGTACAAAACTGGAACTGATCATTATTGGACTCTGTTGTCTTGACAACTCAATGATCAATTTTGACGCCTTTCAGATGAGGACCAGTCATTTTTAGTGAAATGGTCTTAGCCCCGCCCACTAAGATAATTAGTAAAGCTGAGAAATAAAATGTTTAGATTATTAGTATTATGTAAAAGAAGATCATCATGTTATAATGCATCATGTTATAATGTTACTCCCTTGACTTACCTGAAGTGTTGATTTGATTCCTTATTTCATGTTTGAGAAATCATTTAATCTCAAAAGAACTCTGATCAGTTGCCTGTTACTTTACGCTGTGCAATCAGAATCATTAGATTAAATCTTTCTTTAGGGCCCAGTGTTAGAACATGTCTTTTTTTTTTCTTCTAATTTCCAAGAAGCTTAAACCCACCAAAGAATTCTTGAAGTTTTAAATATTTTCAGTGTCGATGTGCCGGCAGTAAGCAAAAGTTTCCATAAAATGTGGTTTTGGGAGGGTTTTGTGGACGGGGGAGGGAAAGGGGACGGTATATTTCCAAGGTAAATTAAAAACAGACTTCATCACTGTGACAATACAACTGGAAACAAGTTTGTGAGTTTGTGAAGGTAGGCACAGGCTCTCTGAATTAAAAATAAAATAAAATACATGTCAGGACAAAGCAAAAAAAAAAAAAAATCCTCTGGTGCCAGTATGTCAAATACATAAAATATTCAGCTAAATACTTGTAGTTTATTTCTCTGTCTTGTGGGTCTCTTGGCTGCTTCTTTCTCTCACCTTCACCATGTATTGGTAGGTTTGCAGTTGCACCAAACTTTCATTCTCAAATAATTAATCAGTTCTGGGACATGATATTGATCTATAACCGTAATTTAAACTCCTGTGCTATACTTGATCCTGCTGTTTTGTTCTCTAACTATTCTGAGATTATTAAAGAACAGCTAGATGTATAATGACATTCAATCACATATCCAGGCTATCCTTTTTCAGAATTTTATTTCTGAAAAAAGAAGAACAATTTTCAAACTCTCCTTTCCTTCTTTATTCCATTTATGCTCTATCCACTTAATGTCCCAATAAAATACATTGGCATTTCTGGTTAAAACTAAGTGTGAAGATGCAAACGCTTAAACCACCCTTAATATATTCGCTATTCTACTTCCTAGCAGCTAGATTTTGTAATATTTTTTTTAGTTTATCTCAAAGTTTTAGGTTTCTTTCACGCAGCTCCTTCGTGTTTGTTAAGTCTATGTAGCAAGTTCATGAAGAGGAAAACAAAAAGAAACGAAAGTGAGATAATCCCAATTATTCCTTTTTATATTCTAAGTGATTAAATGCATTGCCTCGCTTATTAACCCTTCACGTAGATGTATTATTCACAAAATATCACGAAAAAAGTTAACAGTGTTGAAGTTGAGTGATATACACTCATTCAAGTTGCCATGTTTCAGAACGCGAGTATTTCTACTTTTTTATACTGCTCAAATTTCTCGATTTTTGATTATTTTTGTCCTACACAGTGCGATATCTTTTTTTGAATCTGGGTTCTACTTGTGATGCCTGACTTTTGTTTTCATGGGAAGACTATGGAAAGACTGCAATAGGCCGTGAATGTGAAGCTCGGTTCGATTCTGGGAGCCATTTCGTTCGGTCCTGAATGAGTGAACGGTATAAGTTTGCCTTCAGAAAAAACAAATTAATGCCAATTTTACATAATAAAATATTGCAAACGTTTTTACAATATTTCAGCCGTAGAGTCCGGCTCTGGTTTGACATGGTGGGTCACGTTGTCACGTTGAGATTGAAAAAAATCCAAAACAGTCGGATCGTTCCCGGACCGCCCATCAAAGTCAGCGGCTCCCGTCAGCGCTGCTGGAGTCCGACGCTGAGAGGTGAGGCGGGGGGGCTTTATAACACAACACGGACTTGTTAAACATTAACAGATAATAGCTGCGTATTGTTGAAAGAGAGTTAACTGAATGCATGTCAATGTCACCGTCGTTTCTGTGACTAGCTAGTCAGGGTTGTTAGGGTGACAAACCGGAGCCGACCGCGGCCCTCCTGCTTCTGCTGCTAGCTTCATGATTGACAGCTTGTCACCTCCCAAGGAGCCTCTCTCTGAAGTGGACTGTTGTCATTTTATATGTACTTAAGGTCTGTTTGAATCTGTATACATATATATATGTGTGTGTGTGTGTACGTATAATGTGCTGCCGCTAGCACGCTGGCTAAGCTTTTACGTGCTGTGGCCGTGAGAATCGCCATCAGCATCCTCAGTGAGGCTCCTCTGTGGCCTTGCTGGCTGCCGCTTCCTGACCCGGGAGCAGGAACAGATATGCGGCTGGTCCTCCTGCGAACAGCCGGCCTGCTCTGGTGGTAGCTTCCCGTGTAGCCACGGGATGATTGTATCAATTTGGTGTCCTGGTCATAATGCGCTGCGGTTATAGCAGGGCTGTCGCAGTGTGTATTTTCTTTACTACACCATAGTTGTTACTGACGGGACAACCTCCTCTTTTCCACACCCTCACCGTCTGCTTCTGTGGCATCATCTCTGAGTGTTTCTAACAGACTGCAGCTAATAGTGGCTTGTTAAAGTATTGTCATTTTGAACATTATATATTTATTTAATAACAATCGCAACCTTCATTGGTAGATGGAAGAAAAACCCTTCCACATATGTATTTCTCAATTTTGTCAATTAAAAACATTTTTTCCAGTCAGACGGACATGTTGTGATAGGTTTGCAGTCGTGTCCTACTCTTTCTGTTTTCACATGATGGATTGAACAGCAGTTTGTAGGAAGAGGACAAAGGCATTATGCTGTTTTCTCATTATAATCTGGAATCTTGTTTTCTTTATGCCTCATGTTTAGTTTGGTGAGGTATCGGTCAAAATGGCTAAAGGTTGCAGAGAGGGGATAAACAGACCTTACTGAAGAAGGAATTGTATCTCCAGGGAGTAAATTACAAAAGGCATTTGTGGATTCAATCTGAGACACTTAATCCTTATTAAATTCCAGCAGACTGCCAGCTGTTTTTGCACGGAGTCGACTGGGTTTCGCCCGAATTCAGAAAAGACAAGTCCCTTGAGCCTCTAAATGTTTTCTGTAGCTCCGTGTAACATCTGCTTGTTAAGTAGAGCAGCTAATCGAGTAGAAATGGACAGAGAGGAATTTAGTGTCTTCATCCTAAAGTTCTCAGAATCATTTAAGAAATAACATGACGCTTCTGTTATCCTCAGTAAATCAAATCAGTTTCCTGTAATTTCATTGTTTAGCAACACAACACAACAAAACAAACAGGTTTCTCTGGAGTCAGCGCTCTTCTCAAAATTAAAGCTCACAGGTCTTTGAGAGAGCGAGCTTGCTTTAATATGTCATTATTATCAATATATGACTTGAAAATGATCTCAAAACAACAATATTATCGTTTATTGCAATAATTACTGGGACAGTTTATTGTCCAGCAATAAACTGGGACTAGTCCTGTCGTTTTCTGACAGGACTAGTGTCATTTTAGCAACTCCAAACAACTGATGGTAGATTTGTTCTTATTTTCAGACATCCAGTAGCTCCTGGGTGCCACCCTGTCAGCGGTCACCATGCTTTATTTAAGCCACGCTGAGAGCAGACGTGACGTCACACTTCATAAGTGTGAAACCACTTTAAAACAGAGATCCTTTATTACTTCAAAATTAAACATTTTCCTTTGGCCTGCTGCTGTTGAAAGTAAGGCATAACTTTGTTCAAACTTTGTGTAATGGGATACAAAACAACTAAAACAAACAGCAAAAGTAGAAAATGGTGAAGGTTTGAAGTCTGGCTTTTTGTTGTTTTTGTTGAATGAAATGCGAAATGTGGTTTTCTCTTTCTTGATCTGGCCTTGATTCCTCCTCTGAGTTCACTTTTAAGCATCTCGCTGATACCAAAACTAGCAAACTTTGAGTCTTCCTCCGTTAGGAACCGCTTCTACACAGAAGAGTGTTGTGGTCTGCACGGCCGACTAGTGCTAATGAATGGTCTTTGGTCAGAACACGGACAGACTGTCAAGTTCCCAACTGATCAATCACTGACCACCACAGTTGGGAGTATTTGTGATTCATGATTACAATAATGATGTCACTAATATAGGGGGGGGAAAAAGCCCTTCAACATCTCAGTTTGGAGATCATTGGACCATGATCCTGTATTGTCTGTTCATCCATTCTGTTGCAGACTAGCTGCTGTGTTTGGGATCGTTGTTCTGGTGACGACCCAGTTTGTCTGACAGACGGCCTCAGAGTTACGCTTCCTGGCCAAACAAAAAGTTACCTCCTGATTTTAACTGAGCAAATAGATCTGAGCTTCCTGTTGGACAGTTAGTGCCTGGACAGCTGTTTTCCAGCTGGCAGCAAGTTATTTAACCCGAGCTGATGTAATGAGGAGCTTCTCATTTCTCAAACAACCGTGCTGAAAGGCGCATCCTGTGGTCGTGGAAAAGACATCGGTCTGTTTAAGAAGGGTCAGATCGTTGGCATCAAGCTGAGAAAACATCTGGAGATGCAGAAACAAACACTGGGTTGAGAACCATCCAATGAATTATTAAACACTGGAGGGAAAGTGGAAAACCATCGTGTTTGAACAAGAAATGTGGTCAGAAAAGAACCCTGAATGACCATGATCGGTGATCTCTGAATTATTTGGTGACGTAAAATTAAAGAAAAACATAACAAAGCCAATAATCTTTGAGGCTAACCGGAGAAAAAGATTGGACTCTACAGTGATGGAAGGTCATGTGATCTGGTGAGTCCAGATTGACCTCCTTCCAGAGTGATTGGCGCATTAGGGTAAGAAGAGAGGCAGATGAAGTGGTGCTCCCCTCATGCCTTCTGTGGCACCCAGGGAGTGCTTTGTTTTTTTCATTATCTCCAAACCTGGTTCTGCGTCGCCTTCACAGCTCTACCAAGCAAAACAAAGAACAAGGGGCTGGATTTTACCAGGCTACTTGCATTATGGTCAAACAACTCTTCCTTTGGTCCTATCTATCCAAAGGACACTGTTCAAGTAGTCTTGCAAACCTAAGTTACGGTGCCAGGTTCCTTTTAGAGAAGCTTTTTCCCAGCTGCACTTCCATATAACTCATACTTCTTTATCCCTTTTCAAATTTACCAGTCATGAATTTAAGCATTTAACAAGCTAGCAGAAGCCTGAAGAGTTGGTGCTCTTGGGTTTTTCTCAATTTCTCCAAGCATTGCATTGTCTGTCCTAGACTTGAACCGCTGCTGAGAAGACCCGGCAGCAGCCTTAAATGTTTCCCACTTGTAAATGTTGGTCTTCATATTGTTTGGAAATGTCCCAGTAACCCATCCCAGATTAATAGTCAGAACTAATTCCTTTTTTTTGTAGTCATTGCCGTTTGATTTTCCACCTTAGTGTTCTGTTAAGCACACCTTTATGCCCCAGAGCAGCAATCTGCTACTGCTTCTTTATTTATAAAGCACTTTAAAACAACAACAACTGTGACAGAGTGCTGTAATGAACGTTAAAATTATGGAACATTTGGACAGCAGAAAGCAAGGGACCTAGGATTGAGCCCTGTGGAACTCCATGAAGTAGAGCATTCAAAACCAGCATATTTACAGACATGGTTCTGTCTGACTGATGAGACCTGAACCATTTTAAAGTGGTGCCACTAAAACCCAATCGGTTGTGTAAAACGAGTTCATGAGATAATAACTCCTGCTGCTACTCATGCAATTAAATGCACTCGATAAACACAAACGTTTCTTGCGAGAGCACTGGCTCGACTCGATTGCTCTTTTAGGTTTCCAACAAAGGAAAGAAGTTGTGACTGACTTCCAGTTTCCTCCGTCCACCTGCCCATGGACACCTGCGCTTCATTATCCTCCAGTGTTTGTTCTCGGCCATCTGCGAGGGGGTTTCCTTGTGCTCCCACTCGTCTCCCTTGACCTCTGTTTATCTGTTCTTCTGACCACCCACATTAAGAACTTGACCCACTTAAGCCTCCTGACCAAACCGGGCTTCAGACTACACAGTTTCTGCTTATGGCAGGTGTTTTCTTTTTTTTGTTTTCTTTTTTTTGTTTTCTTTTGTTTTCTTTAGTTTTTTTTGTTTGTTTTTTTAGTTTGGCGTCTGAGATGATCCGCACCAGGGAGTGAGATCTGCTGAGCTTGAAGCGATGATGACTTTTTCTGAATGGATGGTCTCAGAGGTTTCCATTAGCCTTAACATTTCTGGACGTAACCTCCTGCGGGCTTAAGAGACGGAGTCAGTTGGACCCAGCGAGGTTTTTACCCAGTGCCCGGTCCGAAAAATTGAGAAAAAGCCAAACAGAAGTAACATCTGCCCACTAATATTATGACTTTTATGGAAACATAGACAGTCACAGAACATGATAGCTCTAGATATTGTGACCACAATGTAACTTACACTGGGTTACAAAAAATAGTTTTTGGAAGTTGTTTATGTTTTTTCAACTGAATTATGACTGTTTTCCATTGCTGAATCCAAAATTTACATCTATTTTTTTTCAATCAGGTCAGACTTTTATTCTAATTTGGTTTAGAGAAATCTGATCTTCTGACTGAATTGATGACATTTTTGGGACATTATCAGTTCATTTTTGATAATATTTCTCATTCAAAAAAAGGTTTTAGGAGAAAAAAAATATATGTTCTAACATAGTGTATGAATTAAATGTTATGCACTTAGATTTCTGTAAATTGAATAATAAACACTGATAAGGGTAAGTACATGTAAATTGAGCAGGACGTCTTCATTGTGTAAAATTCTCCGTCTCCTTCCTGTCCTGATGGAGTCTCTCCTCCTGCTCTTCACTCACTCATCAGATTCTCAGGAAACCGATCCAGATGTGAGAACAAGTCCTGCATTTTGATGCTCATGTTGCTCCATAGTTCAGAAAGTTGACCTGACTGAGGAAAACCAATCAGATTTTTGGATTCACATCAAAATTATGCTAAAATAGTTTTAAAAAAAAACCACACACATTTTTTTTGTCTGTTGACCAGTGTTATAGTAAAATACTAAACTTTACTACTCTACTATCAAGTACTTAATGATTTTGTATGATCAGTTTTTTGCAAATATGGTGTGACATCTATTGACCCTTCATAAGCTTTTAGAAGGTTTTGTGTGTGTGTGTGGCTTTGGGCAGCACTATAGAGAAAAACAGCCTTACATGGCACTGGTTTAGGGAACTGACGGTCTGATGGGACACCCCTCCTCCTCACTTCCTCGCTGTGTGCTCTTCCCAAGTCTCGCGCTCAGCCAGGTGTCTCAAATATAATGGGCTAATTGTGCCGACTGCCCTTGTGACTGAATCAGGATGCTGTGGATAGCTGGGGTCAAGCCCTGTTGAGGCCTCAGTGAGAAGCCTGGAGGTCCTGGACGACCAGAGGAAGGTGACGGCATTCGTTCCTCCCCAGCCGTCTCGTCAGGATACGTGAGGCAGACTCAGACAGACCACCTGCCCGCATCTTGACTCAGCTCTATCTGCTCTGGGTCGCACCTCAAAGGCGACGGCTTAGATTTCATGGGAAACTTCTCCTTCTTGTACACTGTAAATATTTTGCCTCCTCTACTGGCACTCCAGTGCTGCTCAGCGAGCGAGTTTCTGCTTACTCAAGACACACACACAGAAGTGCCTGTTTTCTCTGCGCGCCGTTTGATCGTCGCGGCGGGTCACGCCGGTTTCCAGGCTTCATTGAAGTGCGGCACGGGGTAACTTCTCAGCCGCCATGACGAGTCCAGACCGGCTTTTAAGAGCTCCGTTCGTGACGACTTCACTCGAGTGTGAGGTAAACCCGGGTTAGCTGTGTTAACCCGCAGGATTGAGCTCATCGGCACACAGGTGCAGCGGATTAAAGTGGGGGCTTAAAAGTTTTCACACACATTGAAGTGATGTTTCACAGTTTGCCACAAGCTATGCAGGACACACAAAAGGATGAGGTCACAGCTGAAGTGTTTTCTTGCCACACAGAACAGAGCTGTGTGTTTTAAAACTACACAGCACCCTGAAAAATCATCCCCACAAAACATGACGGTGGCAGCATCATGATGTGGGGATCTTAAGCCTGGACAAGATCCCCACAGGTTTTTGGTCACAGGAGAAGTCCTGGAAGAAAGAGGCCACAAAAGACTGGGTGATAAAATTGATATTATTGATTAATGGAATTTTTGGTTTTTGAAAATTGTATTTATTTATTTATTTTTTCTTTTGAAACTCTGGATTTTTTTAAATATTTTTTTTATCACTTTACTCCTTGAGGTTCCATAGTTCAGAGTGATGTCACCAAACGCAATGTGTGTCCCAACCAAATTGTATCTATTTTTTATTTTTTTTACTTTGAATTCAGGTGAGTGCCTCAAATGAATATTTTATTTTTAATAACGAGAACATAGTTATAACATCACAAGAACACAGCGCTAACATCCAGAATCACGTCATAATATTAAACGATTAAAGTCGTAATTTTACGAGAACTCCAGCAGAACAAATGACAAAAAAACATAGATCATAAATATTGAGCCTCTTGTGACGTTTTACTTTTAACAGATAATAAAATGTTTTTAGCACATCATCATTAATTAGTATCAAATAACTGCAAAAATCTGTGTCTGTTTTGAAGAAAAACCCCACAATGAGTCATGTCACATTGTGACAAGACTTTTTCTCACTCACATAACTTTTTTCTTGTAATTTCAAGACTTTTTTTTCTGTTAAAGTTGCACATTTGTTCTGCTAATTTCATTACTGTATTCTCTTTATTAAATAAAAATTCTCGTAGCCGTCTGTCATTGTACGTCCGTCCGGCCAAAGGTTTGTATGCCGGGACACAAAACATTGTTTAATAAAGGAATGCACTTTTAAAAAAATATTTTCTGTCAGAAATCGATTGGAATTGGATCTGGTGTAAAAAAAAAAAAAAAAAAAAGCAGAGCTTTTCTTTTGAAGCCACGTCACCCAGCCCTAACAACCACCATAAACACACATTAGTTTAGATCAAAGAGTATTCACGTACAAGAGAGCAGAATGCATACAAATACCTGCCACACCTTTCAGCTTTTCACTTCATTTCTAAAATGCATTTCTTTCCTCCCACTTCAGAATATTGTTCATCTGTGACCTAAAATCCCCCCGAAGACGCATTAAAGTCATAACCTGAAAAATGGGGGCAGGGGAAGTACAAGGAGTGTGAATGTGTGTGCCAGTCACTGTAATTCTCTCCTGTTTGTGACTCACACACTTTTCCACTGTGGAATTCAGAATTTTTCCACAAATGAAGTGAAAGTTTGATGTTCCTATTTGGCTGTGGTGGTGGTTGTGGTGAAGGAGCACATTAGAGTTCAAAGGGTTCACCTTTTTTTTTTTTCTTTTGTTGTGCGTCGAAATAGGAGGGGGAGAGTATCGGGAAATATTTCTGGAAGTTGGGCGGCTGAGTCCATCCTCTTTCTGTTCCCAGGTGAGCCGACCGTCGGAGCGCCGGCGCCTCTCCGTTGCCATGGATGCTGGTGTTCGTGTGAGAGGAGGCCCCATCAGGTCCAAGTCGTCCGTACGGAGAGAGGTTTGTCTGCCGGGACACGAAACATTTTCTTCTGAGTATTTTGATGTAGGAATGCTCACATTGACGAGGTCCAACTGGATCAATTCACAGCCCAAGAGCTCCAGAGTTATGTGTGTATGAATCAGTGGTTCTAGCCTCTAGGTGGGGGTTACAGTTGTAGCTGTTTTCTGTTGCCGTTATTCTCCTTAATATGTTTTTTTTTTTTTTTTTTCCAGTTGTGAAGTATTTGCGGGTTCTGATATTTAGACTTCTATTGTTGCTAGAGATGCAACAATATGAAAATTCGGCCAAATATTACTATTGTTGTTATGGCTGATAACCAATATTTACCGATATTCTATATATTTCACTATTGTTTCAACACCTTTGGGGGGGGGGAAAACAAGCAGAAACAGACGGCAACAAGATAAAATAAATAAAATCGACATCGGTTGTTCATATCAGCCTGGTTTTATTTATCAGCTAGATACCGATATGTTAAAAAAAGGACTGACATCAGCCGATACCAATGTGAGTGCCAATATATCGTGCATCCCTACACAATATGTTACCAGAGTTACCATGGTTACCATGGTGGTGTTGCTAACAGTTAATCACAGGTCTTACATTTTGTCGTGCCAGGACTATTTCATTTCTTAGACATCTTCATTGCGTTCTGTGACTCAAAGCGGTTGAGGCTATCGCTAACTACCTGCTAACAAATCCTCGCTAACTACATAGCTAGATTTCTGCTTTTATTGTAGATGGCGACATTTGTTTTTACTGGACGACATTTGTTTTTACCACTGCCTCACTTCTGTTGCCAGCCCATATATGAGGTTAGGTGAGTTCAAAGACAAAATAAACTTTTAAGATAGGTGCAATGGGGGTTATTGTGATGCTAGGTTATAGCAACTGTACTTTGTGTTTATAGTTTTTTGGGTGTTTTTGGTCTTAAATTTCATTCAAGATGGCATTTAAAAAGTCTTAAATTTGACTTGCATATATCCTGATAATTGGCTAGAAAATTGCATATTGCAGTTTTTGTACAAAATTAGCTCACATTGTTTTTTTTATGATGACTTTGAGTTGATATGTTGTATAGCTGCAGCTACCATCTGACCACAGCCGCTTCTTTAAAAAGCCTCCCACCAGGACAGGACCTGCGTTCAGTGCCGGATTGTGATTTAACTTTTTATCTGTGCGGTTGCTCTCCGTAGGAATGCAGTGGGCAGACTGCTGGGGGGGATAAAGTAGTTTCCAGAGTCGGTTGTGATAAAGCAGTGTTTCTTGGACCCGTCAAATGACGTGCATCCCGCTGTCTGTTTTTAGTGTCATTCTGTCAGGCAACCGGCCACGGTGAATAAATCCAGAAAGTGCGGTTGGTCCTTGGCCCTCACCGTGTGTGTGTGTGTGTGTGTGTGTGTGTGTGTGTTTACAGACGGTGCGTGACTCCGGAGCCCAATCTGCAAAGAGCCTCTTCAGGAGCAGAAAGGAGCTGTGCGGCGTCGGCCTGGAGCTGCCAGCCAGAGACGCCACTAGACTCTCTGAGGTTTGCTCTGCCCGGCCGCACCGATGGAGCTCAGCCACATCCACGCCTGGATAATGTAACGCTGACCGTGAACTGTGTTCTTTCAGATTCACTTCGTGTGTCTGCCCGGACAATGTGAAGGGGAGGATTCCACCCAGCAGGTCGGGCACCGCCCCACAGCTGCCCTGCTTGTTCGTTTGATCTCGTCGTTCAGTCTGACGTGTTTTTATTCTGTTTTGTTGTTTGTTTGTTTGTTTCACCCAGACACTGTCGTCCCTGCCCGCGGCTCTGTGCGAGCTGCTCAAGTCTCTCCACGCGCACAGCCTGAAAAGCGACGAGGTCCTGCTGCTCAAAGACTCCCGCAGGCTGGCGGAGCACAGAGACATTCAGGTAGCCGCCGGCGCCGCATGTCGGGAAGTTATCTGCTGAGTCAGCAGGACAAGGGAGGCAGAAATGAGCTGGGGAAGTGAGGAGAGCGCAGACAGGAAGTGAGAAAACGGCAGTTTGACTGTTAAACTTCTCTCTACCTGCCGCAACTTTTATTCTCATGTCGACTTTTAATAAAGTATTTATTATGAAGGAAAAAAAAAAACATTTTCAAGTAACAGTCAGCACAAAAATCAGATATACTTGTTTGTTTTCCTTGGTTTTGAGGAAAACCAGAAATGTTTTCTTCCTGTTAAAAGAAAATATGATTTAGTCAGTGAAGTAGTGGAACTTTCTGCAGCCAGCTGTAGTTTTAAAACAGAGCAAAAGGTGGCGCTCTCATAGGTTTCAGGATTTTTTTTAGATATTTTCAAATAGTTTAAAAGTCTGTCTTGTAAGCTACAAATGGTGCACAACAAACAGTTGAGGGAAGGACAAAGATGAGGAGTGGGGGGAGGGGTCAATGCAGTAGAGATATTTAATATTGGAAAAATCTTGCAATAGTAGTAAATATTGTGATGGCAAAATCATGTGTGGTATCAGCTGTGTATATCTGCTGTTTTCTTCTTTCCTCTCGTTCCCGTCTGTGCGTCCATCACTCTGTGACCTTTAGCTGCTATTGTCCAGTGTGAGGCTCTAAATGGGTAAATATTACATTAGCATATAAAGCCCAAGTTTATAACACTTGGAAATATATTAACCAACCTCGAACAGTCCTTTACGATGTGAATATTGCCTCCGGTGACATTGCAGTGACGATGTATTTGTGATGCATTCCACAATCTGGCACTTTCTCATCTCATTAAAAACAGTTAAAACCCAAGGAATAATTTGGTTTAATTTGCTGCAGTTTGGCAGCAGCGGTGGGTTCATGCATACAGGACCGACCAGGTGGTCCATTCCCACTGTCGGCGATAGACGGTGTTGCAAAGAGCAGACTGTAGGGGGAGCTTTTGTAGTGTTAGTCTGCAGTACTTGGGCCACTGAAATCCACAAGCATTTTATTAAGACTTTAGGCAGCAACGTCAGGTTGTGAAAACAGTGCCTTATGTCTCCTAGAATCCCTAACCTTTGTGAAATAAACAGAACTCATTGCATACCGGATCATAATGAGGTGCAGCATGTGCTGGATGCATGACACACTTTCCTCCATTTCTGCAATGATTGAGAACTTTAAAGGTTTTTCACACTTCATGGTCCAGTGTACTCGGTTTGACTGGGGACTAAAATTGCAACATTTGTTTCATTTTCAGCTGCTTTGGTTCTCTTCCACACCAAACGATCCAAACCTTTTGAAAAACCTGTTCTCCACCTTGCCTGTGGTGGCGCTGCAGCAAGAAACACTGAAGGAAACAACATGAAAACCTCTAAGGAAGACATGAGTGCAACTTCCTTTTGCCATAAAAAATGTAAACAAAAATGGAGTAGCGTCAGATTTTATTGTTTTTAGGATTCCTCTTTTGTTTTTGGTAAAAGACTACAAGTCATTTCTCTGGATAGCGATAGTTTCTCGCATTTGTTTTGTTGCTTTTACCCAGAATGCCCTGCGCTGTAGTTCGCTTCGGAACGATTGCATTCACATATGCGTTCAAACCGCGCTGGAGTTCATTTCAACCGAACAGAGACCGAGGTTTGTAGGCGGGCCGGCGTTTGCTTTTTGGATCCCATCAGGGTTTTATTACACCATGTTGCAAAAAATATTTTGGAAAGTTGTCCGACTTTTCTCAACTGAATTAGGACTGTTTTCCACCGCTGAATCCAGAAATGATATAAATTTTTCTCAATCAGGTCAGATTTTTATTCTTGGAGAAATCTGATCTTCTGATTAAATTAATGACATTTTTGTGACATTATCAGTATTTCTCATCTGAAAAAGGTTTTAGGAGAAAAAAACTGTTTCTGAGTGTATTAATAAGGGTTAGGGTGATTAAATGTTACAAACGTGGCTTTCTGTAAGCTGAATAATTAACATTTTTAAGGTTAAGTACATGTATATTGAACATTACGTCTTTATTGTGCAAAATTCTCCGTCTCTTTTATGTCCTGATGAATCTCTCCTCCTGCTCATCACTCACTGATCCAGATTCTGAGGAAACTGGTCCATATGTGAGATATCTTTCTCAGAAAATCACTTATTGATGATAAGCTATGTAGATACCAAATGGTTTGTCCAACCTTTAAAAATGGCGGTTATGTATTTACGATTTAACTAAAATACGTCTCCTTTGTTAATATTGAGCTTTTGACTGCATTTTTGACTTGAAATAAGCGGCTGTAGTTTTTTTTTTTTTTTTTTTTTTTTTGTTCTTTTGTCCATCTGTGGATGATTTACTCAAAACATAAGACACAGTAATGTTCTCCATGTTCTCCTCCACCAGCAACCCCGCATTCCTCTGGTTGTTGACCAAAATGTTGTCGGTCGTGTCAGTCCAACAGAAACAGCCAGGGCCTTTCTCACGCTTTAGAGGAAATGCAGGTGGGATGGACGGACGGACAGATGTTGTTTTCGCAGCCCACCGCTGCAGCCTTGTCCTTCCCCGGTCCTTTGTGTCTTGTTTGGGTTCACGGAGGCCCTGCAGCTCATTTTGTGGGTTTTCTTTCCATTTCAGTCGGCGGGACCTCCCACAGATCTGAATTCTAAAGTGTGGCTTTGCAAAAACGTATTCTGTGTTCTGACAACTTGCAATCAGAGCACAGACATAACAATAGCACTTCTATCCCACTCCTGTAACGTACAAGAAAATCCCCATTTGAGTTCAGCTGAACTTGCTGAGGTTAAAAAATAAAAAAATAAAAAAATCTTATCCAAGACTTGCAGAACAGGGACATGTCAGTCCTCTTGTTTGACACAAATGCTGTATTTTTTTGTTTTTTTTTGTCCGGATATTAAAACGTTTCTCTTTTTTTGTCTCCCCACCCAGTGTTGGCTAAAGGCTGTGTGTGTCCTGAGGCACAACCCCTCCACAGGTGTGTACCCCAGCGTAGCGTCTTTGGTGGGATTGTTGGGATGCTACATAGCGGGGGTCCGCTATGTGCTGGAGCTCCAAGATCTTCAGAGGGGTCTCAACGAGCCCAGCCAGCCGGAGGAAGACGACACCAACCAGTCGGTCTCGTCGATCGAAGACGATTTTGTCACTGCACTGGAGCATCTGGAGGAGGAAGACACTAGAGACAATCCCTGTAGGTTCACGTAAGGAGTGCTGGGATTTAGTAGGATCTGGGGTTTAAAGCTGCAGTGTGTAACTTAAAAAATATGGTTTTGTTACGTAGTTGTTGAAACTGTCACATTAATATGTAATACATACAGACAGACGAGACAGATAATATGTGAAAAAATGGAGCTCCACCCAGTACTAACTGCAGAAATACATCTCTGTCAGAAACAGTCAGAGCCAAGAGAAAGGCTTATCGCTGACAATTAAGCTCAAGTATGCGCCACTCCATTCTCTTCCCCTACAGCGTCTTTCTGATAATAGTCTGTTATGAATCCTAAGATTAGTTAGCATGGCGGTGGACAAAAACTGCTAATGGCAGTTGTTTGTCTGCTATTAGCATATGTAACGTCGCACAGGCAAGGATGATTGACAGCGCTAAGACCCTCCTACTTGCTCTCATTTGTTTTTGACCAAGAGTAGCTCAGGAAGGAGGTGGAGGCCCTCTCCAAATCCAGCATGTTCCTAACCTTTCCTTTAAACTGCCCTAAAATTGGTTGACGTTCTGCTTCCTTTCTGCTTGCAACCTGCATAAACCGCAGATGTACGTCGACATGTCGCAGCACATACACTCTGCCTTTGAATAGCTTCTGATATCTCGTTTAAACACCTCACTGATGTATAAAATGGTTTACGTTTACACTTCACACGGTCTTCTTCACACTGTATCAGCATTCACGCTGTGTGCGTTTGTTATTGTCATCCCATCCTAGCAATGTTCACCGATTGGAAAAAGAATGCATTCTTGAGTTGCTAATAATGTCCCACTTCCACCCACCAGCCCACTTCTCGGTGCATCAGTAGTTATGGTGAAGGTTAGGGAAGCCATCTATCGTATTTCCTAAATTTTTGCATGTAGGTACTAAAACATCAACCAGTTTGTCCCAAATGTTTAATTTCCTCCTCGATTTTATTTAGCTTCCTTTGTGGACAGTCTTTTACCATCTGATTGTCCTATTTAGTTATTTTAATGTAGTTCTAACCAGTTTCCCCTTCCTTCCATTTTCTGTTCGCCTCCTCAGCTGCAGCTGCATTTTGCCATTTTAAGAAGCGTGACGTGGCCTCACAGACCATCCCAGCCCACAAAAGAAAGAAGGAATTGTCAGGCTCCCGCATTATCATAAGTTCATCTTCCAAGAAACATTCAGCCAAACATGGTCCCGATGTTTCAGTCACAGTGCAGCGGTCATCGTCAGGGGTTGAATCCCAGTGGACCTACTGCAGTCCCGGAGCTCGTCCGGCCTCCCCTTCTGCTCAGCTTAGCGAATCAGAGGAGTCCGACTGCTCCAGCCCCAGCCCGATCATTTTCCTGGATGAAGTGGGCTACCAGAGGAGCCTGTTGGCTAAGTTGGACATCCCCCAGGTGCCAGGGGGACCCAGAGATCGAGTTGAAGACTCAGACTCTGAAGTTAGTGAATTCTTTGACAGCTTTGACCAGTTTGATGACCTGGAGGAGCTAAGCTCAGAGAGCTGCACTCTAACTCTCCCTCTGGACTCCATCAGTGCCTCAACCGCACAGAAAAAGTCTGAGGCTGGTTCCAGCGGTCCCACTTCGAAGTATGTTTCCAGGGGTTGCTCAACCAAGAGCATGAACCCTCAGCGCTTTGACCAGCCCACTCTCCCAGCCAATGTGAAAAAACCTACTCCTCTGAAACCAGGTTCTCCCTACTCAGTTCACCCCGACATGTCCGACTCCCCTTGGTTGGCGCAGACTCCATCTGAGGAAAACGGAGGACCTCTCTTTAGTCCTGTCAGCTCTTCTGCCTTTAGTCCTTTGGTGGAGACGAACGGACCACTGGAATACTTCTGGAAGACAGAAGAGAAAGGGGAGGACAAGTCAGAGCTACGTAAACCTCAGGACCTCTGCTCCTTGTATAAGACCTACTCAGACTTTGCCAACAATCTGTCCAAAGAAATTCTAGGATCGGTGTGTGGTTTCCAATCTGCTGTTGACATCAGTGACAACAAGAATCTAAGCTGTGTCTGCCACAAAGAGTTCAAGAACCCATCGGGCTATCTGATGAAATTGTCAGACATTCAAGAGACGGTCACAGTAGCCAAGTTGCAGAAGAAGTCCCAGTCTCTAAAGGATGGCATTCAGAGATTTGCTTCTGACCTGGTGGAGATGAGCTTGGGGAGCGCCCTGCGAGACCTCCAAAAAGGCGTATCCTCCTGTACCACCACTCTCTGTCACCTGGCTGCTAGACTCACCTCCTCAGTTTTTCAGATGGCCTTTCACGAAATTGGCATGCGACGTGCGTATGTCTTGAAGGAGCGAGCTATCAACGGATTAGCTGGTTTCCTTGTCGGTGAAGCCATTTCTGGGGCCCTTAAAGAGTTCCTCACTGTAAAAAAACAGATTTTCCACAACACAGTGACGCAGTTTGCTGCCGACCTGGCCGAGGAGCTGGTGTTTGAAGGCATAATGGAAGTGTGTCAGTTCTCTCACCCCTCGACCCCTATCACACCCAGTGATTGGGCTTTTGGCCACGGGCAAGCAGAAGAAGAGGAAGAGGAGGTGGTCTCCTCCTATGCTTCGGATTTGTCCGAGTCCGTCATACAGGAAGCCTTCATAGAGCTCTCTCAGGCTGACGTTGCCTTTACGAGCCAAGCGGCTATCAGTGTGTCCTTGGATAACGTCTGTTACGTCAATGCTGAGAACACTAGCACTCATACCAGCAGCATATTTGCTAACAAACAGGTTTTAAGCTCCAGCTCCACTTCAGCAGCTCCAGGGCTGTCAGGAGAGGAGGCTTCCTGCACAGTGAAGAACGCTCTCTTCACCGTCTCAGGCATGGCTAGCTGTATTCCTGTTCCCCATGCTGGCCAAGCCCTCTCCAGCTTCCAGGATCCAGAGGAAGCTTCCCAGTACAAGTCAGATAGCCCAAAGGTCAACACCAAAAGATTAACTGTAACATCGACTGACAGTACCTCCTCTAAACACTCTCACGCTTACCATCACGAAACCCAGAACCCCATACCTGTGGGAGGCTCCTCTCAACAAAGATTATTCCAAAACTTCTCTGGCAACATGGTGGATATGATTGTAACTGAGGCCTGTGAGCTTATTACCACTTCTAAAATGAAGAAGGGTTTTGGCGACTGCACTGACTTCCTTACAAAGTCCATCGGAAGCCGAAGGAACTCCTCAGCGCAGGAAACGGCAGATTCACCTTCAAAGCACAGAGCAGATAGGGAGCGCTTCAGATATGACTGGTGTGTCCGACAGGGGTGGACTCCTGAGTTTGCTCCTCCTGTTTCCTTTCCAGCCGGTTCCTCCAACCAGGGGAAAGTCCAGTGTGAGACGGGTCCCAGGGGGAGAGGCGTGGATCAAACGCATCCTGTGATGATGGATACTCTCGATGTGCCTAGTGCAGCTCTGCTTGGACGGGGCCGGATATCTGGCGTTGCGGATGATCCACCTCCAAGCTCTGGCCAAAAGTCTGCAGGGACTCCTGGTACCCCTCCTTCCACCCCTCAGCAGCCCAGTGAAGTCTCTAAAGAAAAACAGATCAAACAGTTTTCCAAGAAGCTGAAAAGCAAGCTAGCCAATGAGTTTTCCCCTGCGACTCCTCCCCCAACGCCTCATTATCACCCTGAGCCAGGTCCTGGCCCTGAAGACGCCATCCCTGAATCAGACAAGGCTGAGTTTATGCTCAGCCTCATGCGGTCTCTGTCTGAGGAGGCAGTTGGTGATGAAGATGTTGAAGAGGAAGAACCAGTTGAGGAAGAAGGTGTTAGTGGAACTAAGAGAGGTGTAGAGGCAGACTGTGGGCGACGGGACCTCCATCAGGTGTCGTCTCGTAGGATGTCTAACAAGGAAGCCCTCCACTACGCTGAGCGTTTGGCATGCCACATAGTTTCTATGGCGACTGAGATGGATACATTAGGAGGGTCAGAGGAAGAGGGCGAGTTAAGCAAGAGCAGCGAGCAAAGGAGGGACAGCGTGGCTCAGTTCTCAGAACAGACCCTGAACACGTTGTGGGTGTATGCGGGTGAGGTGGCAGGACAGGTCATAAACGATGTGAAGACAATGGTTAGCTCCAGACAACAGTGTCCCTACCACAGAGCTCAGGAGCTCCGAAGAAGAAGCTTTGACAGATCCAGCTCCGATGGTTGGCGTCCGCGCCACCGACACCAGTCTCAGCCCAGTACAAACCAGAGCCGAAACTCAAGGTTAGCAAAGCTTGCAGAGCAGTGGTCCAATGACCTGATAGCTTCAGTTTCTCAGTCTCCCCATTCCACTTCAAATACCAGCTCCAGCTCTGGTATGTCCTCCGAGTACCCCAGCTGTGAAAGTGTGACAGATGAATATGCGGGCTACCTCATTAAGGTGCTGAAAAAGGAAGGCGGCACTAGGGAGTTGGTCCTAGACCAGTATGCAAGCCGCCTGGCGTACCGCTCTATTAAATTAGGCCTGGCTCATGCTAGTCGTAAGAACAAGCAAAGGCCCTCCAGCAGCCGCCTCCTGTCCTCCAAGTCCCTGCCGAATGAATGGAAAGCTTCTGGCAATGAGACCTTAGCATCCAAAGATAGATCAGAATCTATGGGGTTAGTGTCTGGTGAGGACACTCGGTGTTGCTGCCGGGTTTCTGACAAGCAGTGCAAGAGGGAGTACGTGGACCTGGTCAACTTTGCCGAGTCTTTAGCTTACAACATCACCTGTGATGTCGCACGCAAACTGCATCTTTCTTCATTTCGCCTTCCGAAGTCTCTCACTGACTCCTGTCTTTATAAAAAGTCCAAAGTTGAAGATATGGCTGACAACATCATCAGGAATTCTTTCTCCTGCCCTCTGTTGTCCAAGGAGGATAAAAATAGACATTACCACAGTACAGGAAGCCTGTATGACAGGGGCTACAGCAGCAGGGTGATGCAGGTCATCGAGCATTACGCCAGGAAGATAGTTGATGACACTGTCAAAATGAGCCTGGCGTCAGTCGGACATTCCTCCTGGGAACATTCACAGACTCGTGGCTACAATCGGCACTCTCACGCCCAGAGGCTGTCTGAGGGGTCGGCTGCTGTCCAGTCTGTAGGAGAGAGGACCTGCCGTTACTGCCTGTCTCAGGAATGTCCTCACTGTACCAAACTTAGCAGACACCCTTACCAGCCTGTCTTACAGAGAAGGATAAGAGCATCAGAAAGTCACTTGGCATCAGAGCGCCTCCCTAGTGTGGAAATTCCTAAGATCCACATCGACCTGGACCACAGGGCAGCATTCGCAGAAGAAGTTGTTTCTCTGGCAATGGAGACGGCTAAGCGTGAGCTAAGCAATGCCAGCCTTAATGCAGACAGTGGGATCGGCCATGATGGCACCAGCTTCGCTGAGAGCCTAACAGCAGAGATCATGACATCAGCGCTGTCTAACGTCTGTCAGGCTGCCAACATCAGGTATATGTCCTTCAGACTCTTGGACTGTTTTTGCTTAGGACTAAATGATTTCTGTAGCATGAAAGCAGCATTGTGCAATTAGCATGTTTGCATTTTTAAATAACGTGGAAATACTCACTTTATCTTTTCATCTAGTTCTCCAGGCCGGGAGCCGACTGAGTCCACAGTGTCCCAGCAGCTGAGTGTGGGAGAAGACAGTCTGGGCAGCTGGTCCAACCTGAGCTTTGAGGACGATCACCCAGATGACAACAGCAGCTTCCTCCATCTCAGTGACAGGTAAACGACCTCTGGCTGTTTCCCACATCCAGATCTCTGCACAACTGTCGGAAAACCTGTACTGTTGGTTAGGGTGAGTTAATCCGTAGGGAATAATCCGTTGCAAGATGCAATCATACAGGTCTAACTACTCCTACAGTGCTCTTTATGTTTAGTTTATCAGTGGGAAATTTTGATATTTTAAGGCTTTTTATAAAATTTTTTTTTTTTTAACCAGGTTGCCAATAACGATGATCAGTCTCCTATGGGTTATCTTTATTTGTAGGATGTCTGAATATTCTCCCATGTCTGATTCCGTACTTTTGCTTGAGGTCATAGTTGTAGTTGAAATCTTGTTTGTAGGTGACTCCCCTGGAAATGAGGCCCCCGTAAAAGTGTTTCGTCTCTATGGAAGCAAAACTGACAACATCTGCCATTCTTCCCTCAGATACCAAAACAACACAGTGTGTGATCTAGACCAAGTTAATGTATCATAATATTTTCTAAAGGCGTGTCTGTGAGTTCTCTGTTCACTTCTGGCTCAGTCTCTGTCAGAACAAAGTCCATCATGTGTAATTCATTAGAGCCTTCCGGAACCATTTCCGCTCTGTCGATGAAATGACACAAGAAAGCAAAACACCTTGATGGGCCTATTTAGCCAAGAAGCACGGTGATAAATGGAGCTTGTTTTGGCGCGTGTCACTCAGTAAAACCACAGGAGAAAGCTGAGGTAATTGCTGATTACTGAAGGTGTGTTTAGCTATCAATTATCCACACCTTCCAGAATCTCTGAGATGAAACCTCATTGCAGTTCAGGAGATCCTGCCTGCTGGCTAATTACTCAGAATACAGAGACTGAGTGTTGTGCTTCTGTTGCCTGCTGGTTGTCTTGGTGGAACCTACATGAGTACCTTGGTTGTGTAGGGACAACAGCACAATGATCTCACACGTTTAAGTCTTAAGCAACAAATGATTCAGTGGGGAGATACAGGGGAAAAATCTACCTCATCTGGAAAACCCTCCTTTGTTTTGCGCCTCACCTAACAGTTAAAGGACTACTCCAAATCTCCAGAATAATTCTTTACTCTGACTATTGTTTATGTACATTACATGAGGGATAAGAACATGAGGAAACTGATCATTATTGTATCATCTGGCTCTGATGTTGATGTAAACTGCCTTTTCTCCTCAGCAGCAATGGGAACAGCAGCAGTTGGAGCAGTCTGGGCCTTGAAGGGGAAGTGTGTGAGGAGCGCATGTCGTTCTCCCCCTCTGACAGGTTGGTCCACCGCAGCCTCGTACCGCTTTCTAAACACTAACCCAGATCAGGAAAAGATGCAGCAGTAGCTGTATTTCCATCACAAATATGTGCAAAACCTTGTCAATACTCTGCTTATGTCAAAAAAACACAAGTTTGCAGTGGCCGTTTCCTTCATATAAGAAACACATTTAAGTGGGTTGATACAGTAAGTGATTAAAAAGACATGCTGCGTCATGATCCCCCAACTTCTTTCTAGCGACTTCTTCTTTGTGGTTTGCACCAGTGGCAACATCCAGTTGTTGGTCCTGGTGTGATGTGAAAAAAAAATGTTTCCATTGCAGTTTTGTGAAATAAACCAGTTTTGATATGGCCAGTAAAAACACCTCACCGTAGCACAAAACTTTTTAACGAAAAATTAGAGTTTTGTCAAAATTGCGTGTTTATCTCCAAAATGTCAAATTGCGCAATGCTATGTTTATGGAAACACAGCTAGCATGGTCAACCAAAATAAAATGAATTCCTAGCACTGACATTTCCCTTTGATCTTTTACTGATGACAGAATGAGCCCAACATGACTGTTTTATTATATCTGAATGTTCTGAAAAGCCAATCTACGTGATGGTGTCTGTCATTCAGTGAATGTCTCCCAGACGAGCCCCCAATATTTTGTGATGCGCTGCTCAAAGGCTGTAGCTTAGAGGGGAAGAGAGGAGCAGATTTGAATTAGTTGAAACAGCATTTATTTCACATGACATTAGAGAAACCAAAGAAAAACCACAATGTTGCCAATGAGAAAGGAGAGGGATGTTATATTCTTGACTGACAATACTGTACAGCTGACTCCAGTTTCAGTCAATGCTCCCTAACTTGGAGCACTGAAAGACACACACACACACACACACACACACACACACACACACACATTCATGCCTACATAGGCATGTAGGTTTCGGGTACATGCCTAACCCGAAACTTAACCCAAATTCAGTTCACACCTTAGTCGTAAACCTAACCCAAAAACAGCGCTCCTTCTTATGGGGCCTGGTCTTTAGGGAGCAGTTGATCATCCCATTGTAGTATTTGTTGAAAACAGTAGCATAATGAGGTAAACAATTGTGAAACACACACAATCCTAGAGAAAAGGCTGCAGACTAACAGTCAGTCCAGTTGTTGTCATTGAATTATGCAGAAGTTAGCATACAAGAAAAACAGAAACGTCTAAAACAATTACTCGCCCTATAAACGTATTTCACCTCCTTGATTAAAGGAATTAATTTGTGGTAGTGAAAATAAAATGAAGCTAACAGTGATGTCTTTGGTTCATGTGAATTGAGTCTTGCATGGTTGCACTGCAGCTCTCCACATAGACAGGTTTCATGATATATGCTTGTTTACAGCGACGTCTGCATTCAAACTGCCTGGTTAATGCTTTTATATTTCTACATAAACTTCCTTGCTTCTAGGATCTGTTTTTTATTAAAACACTCATGCTGTCATTGTTACTCACCCAGATAAAGAAGCCAAGGAGAAAAAAAAATTACCAACTCCATTACCAGGCATTTCTGAACAGAACCTTTTTTTTCTCTATTTTTATTTATACTTTCTCACATGTACAGCAGGTCTAAGTCATTTCAATCCTTCCTTTGCACTTTATTTATTTATTTTTTATTATTCTGGCGCAAAAAGAAATGTTCTTCTGAGGCTGATCTCGTTTTACCATTCATCCCATTTTTCAAACAACTGCTGCTTTTGGTTGCCTTCTCTTTGTTTTCAATTTACATGAATCCAACTTTTCTTATTTTATGTCTATATTTTCTTTTTCATATATCTCAACTCAGGGCCTTACAATTGAATTGTTGCATAATAAGAGGAGAAAAAGTATCAAAGCCATTTCTTTACAGCACTTAGACACTTTAACTGGCTTTCAGCATGACTGCTGTCTATATTTCCAATAATTCCACTGACTTGCTGCATGTCCAAAGTCCTCTTCGCCACTTTGATGAAGAGTTCGTATTCCCAAACATTTGATGATGACAAAGATTTGGGCGAAAAATATTCTGTGGACTAATGAGACAAAAGTGGAACGCTTTTGGAAGGCGTGCTTCCCCTGATGCCTCGTAGCTACAAGTTTGCTCCATCAGGCTTTGTTTATGATCCAAAGCACACTAACAAATCCAGCTCTTAATAGTTTGAAAACAACGAAGGCTTTGGAGCGGGCTAGTCAAAGTCCGGACTTAAACCCAACTGAGATGCCGTGGCATGACCCCAAATATCTTCAATGCCCTCCAGTGATCCTGAATTAAAACAATTTGCAAAGCCGAGCGTTCCAGCATTCCTCCGCCGTGATGTAAGAGACCTCATGCCAGGTATCACTTACTCATGATACCTGGCGGTTGTTGCTGTTAATTATACTTCATCTGAAGTAGTTGTATTTAATAATAGGCTTTTTTTTCAAGCTGGAACTAGTTGGATTGTGCTGTACAAGATGGTGTGTAGCCTGCAGGTAACAGTGGCGCTGGGAGCCGGTGGGTTGGACGTGGATACGTTGTATATATTTGGTGTTTTCTGTTTCTCGGTCCCTAAAAAAAGCCGGCTCAGGTATTTGCCCTCCTTTTCACAGATCCAGCAGAGTCTACGTGTCTGTTGCCACAGGCTGTGTCAACAAGTCTGTGATTAACAATCCGAGGAGGAGAAATTACTGTTTACCTGTTGGCAAGGATCAGCAAAACTGACAGAAAAGATATTGGGGCGAAAACTGATCACGATGTTTTTTTTATTGTCGCATCTTAGCCGTCATCAGACAGCCAGGCCAAGCAGCAGTCTGTGCTGAAATCAGGAAAATCGTTTCCGCTGTGCTCCTCGTCGTCCTTTGCGTGCAACTTCACATACTCAAACATTTAAAATCTTCACGTCCTCTGAACAGTTTCACATTTTGTCATGTTACAGCACAGCACGTCAAACTCGAGGCCCGAGGGCCAAATCCAGCCCGCTGTACCTTCTTATGTGGTCCTCCAGACTCCAGAGAGACGCATAAGTAGATCCTTCAGGAATTCAATTATGTTTTTGTTTACATCTTTTAATTTAGGTCTAATATTGTACAAAAAGCCTTGGGTGGTTCAATATAAAATCTGTAGAATGTACCAATTTTTCTTTTTTTTAACTGATTAATCGTCAGGACTGTCAATCACAGAAACAATCGTTAGTTGCAGCTTTTCTAAATATCCCACTTTGCGCGTTGCTCTGTCACGTGGAATACTTTGAGGTCACTATCTGACATTTGTTCAGGGGGCGTGAATACTTTGGAAAGAACTCTGCATTCTCAACCATTGCTGTTTGGTCTCTAACCTGTGTGACATTCTGTCGTCCAACAGCGACAACACCGAGGACAAAGAGACGGAGGTCAGGGAGTCCAGTGGTAAGCAGCGTCGGCGTTCTGTTCCGTCCCGTGTGCCACGCTCCGGCCGGGTTCTGAGAACCCGGTCCAGAATCGATTAACGCAGAGCTGCCGGCCTTTCTGTGCTGCAGGGACGCTGTGTGCAGACCGGACTCCGGCACAGACCGCGCGCACCGCTCTGCTCATCATCAATTCAGACTTCAGGGAGCTCGGACGCGGCCTCCAGCACGCGACCTCTGACCCCCAGCTCAGGAGCATGCTGCAGTGGGCGGCAGCCTCCGTGGTCGACGTCCCTCAGATCCAGCTGAACGTGGACAGAGAGCTGCAGCAGGTGATTCAGTGGAGCGAGTCACACTTTGTCAAACTGGTGATAATTGACTGCGTGTTGCAGCAACAGTCAGATTATCATCAGCGGTTACATTAAGATTTAGTTTAAATCATTTTACATTCAGCTCGGCGTTTGTTTCAGTTCATTCTCAACAGTCCCGTTCAGTCTAACAACTGAGTCCGGTTTGTTCCGCTAACAGTTACAGGAACACGAACGCAACGCCAAAACACTGACGGTCATTACTTCAGTGACAGACGAAGAAGAAATAAAAACAAAGGTTGTGATTGTTATGGAAGTATGCAGAAACTTTTAATTTATGTAGGTTTTTAACAAACTGAACAAATGCTTTTGTTCAGTTCAACTCTAAAGCATTTTTAAAATTCAGATTTTCTGTTAATGTTGAAAAACAAACATGCTAAAAGCAGGACTTGTACACTTGTGTGTCAAAATATAATTTCCATTTATACATTTAGTGACTGTGATCAGTGGTGATGTTTTTATTTGTAATCTGTTGAAACGCTGAAGGTGTACTTAGTTTCTACCATTGTGTTATGATTTATGATTTGATGAAGAAAAAATTTTGCTGTCATGATTTTTTTTTAAAAGGTGAAAAGTAATTCAGCCTGGCCCAGACTTTAGAAAGGGCTGACAGGGCCCACATTTTATTTTTTAGGATTGGGGGCCCCAATGATGTTTTAAAAATTTAATTAAAGATTTGTGTTTTGCATATCTTATTTTATATTATATTATATTATATATAAATCTCACAACCTGATATTAGAGGAGTTATATTTATATTTTGGGAGTTTTATTAATATAAACCGTATTCAAATATTTGAAAATGATGTTTTATAAGATTTTGCTTGGGAGCAACCTGGAGCCATTGGCCAGTGGATGTATTAAACCTACCACGCATCAATTCATGTACACGACTACATATTAATGTTCTGTAAATTGCCTTAGTAGAAATATTTTTCTGTAGCACATAGGGCACCAAAACTAGCTCCAGCCCGGGGCCCCACTTCCGTGTAAATCCGGCCCTGACAACCACAGCTATTTCCCATGACTGCATGCAAATTTTTTTGGTGATCCTACTTTTTCGTCATCCTGTGCATCTGACCCCTTCTTCTAGCAGGAAGCCATTAACCAGAACTCTGTCTGCCCCTTCAGCTGCCCGCTGTGGTGCAGAAGCTCCAGGAGAGAAAGTGGAAGGTGGCAGATCTGCTGCACATGCTGCTGCGCTACCAAGAGGAGAGCCTCTGCCACGCGCCGCCGCTGCCGCCAGGGGGAACCAGAGACACCCAGCACCCCCCGCTCTTCCAGTGGCTCCTGGAACACGCTTAAAACCTCCTGATTTTTGTTTTTTTGTTCTTTTTTATTATTTCAAGAAAGGCCTTTTAGGATCTCGTTAGCCGCCAGAGGGCGCCACAGAAACCATGTTATCGGTTCCATTCCCTCCCTCAGTTGGGCAGCATGTTACAAAGAGCTCCTTGAGCTGCATTTGTGTTTTTTCTCTCCACACCTTCCTGCTGTGTTGCTGCAGAGTTTTCCTCATGTCTCCAGGTCGGATGAAAGGAGTCGTCTCCCTTTCTACTCCTCTTGTTGCCTCCACCCCTCCCACCCACGCTGCCAAGCCTCCCTCTGTTCTGGAGCTGAAGAGTCAGAGACCCACCCCCTGTGTTTCCAGACAGACACGGATGGAGCTGGGAGAGAGAAAATTTTTTTTTTTTGTTTTTTTTTCTGACAGGGAATCCCCACAGCTGCTCAGCAGATGATGTCATCACATCCACTGCTCACCTCCGTGGTGTTTCCACATGTTCAGAGACCAACGATGCACCCAAACACACACACACGCACACACGCACACACTCACCACACCCTTTTATATCAGAATCAATTCAAAGGAGTAGTATTATCCCACCGTTTAGTTGATCATCTGAAACTTCCTGTCTTTCAGTTCACTTCAGTGAAGTTTTTGTGAAGAACTGAGACTCTTCATCGTAATTCATCAATGTGCTGCCAAACGTTCAGAAATATAAGCTGTCTGTGAAGGTGTGAGAAACCTTTTTCTGCTACTGTCACCTTGTGTTGATATGAGAAGCCATAATCGTGGCTTTAGAGAGATAAATATGTTTAAAAAAATGCCTCATGAAGGAGTATTGTTGTTGACTGCAAAAAAACAAAATCTTACCAAGTATTTTTGGTCTGGGTTCTAGTGCAAATGTCTTAGAACACTGGAAATAAGACAAATCTAATTTATAAGTAACTTTTCAGCAAGATACAGGAGCTTGTTTTAAGTTGGTAATGCCTTAATATTTATTTTACAAAAGTACGAGTTCCACTCTCAGATTATTTAACTAACAAGGGGTTTTGTTTTAAAGGGGAACAAGTAGATGTGCAAATAACAATTTGCACATCTACTTGGGTTTCTACTGCTTCTAAAAAAAACAACCAAAGTGCTTTAAAAAAAAAACAACCACCCAGCCTTTTTTTTTTTTTTTGTCAATAAATTAAAGTTTTTTGGTGTCTGTTTCCAGACACCAAAAAACCGTTTCAAGGTTTTTGAAAAGCCGTTTCAAAAACCTTCAGAATGTTACCTAGCAACCCAAACAATGTCCAGCCCTTCAGTGAAACATATGTTTCACTCAATATTAATGAATTATTCACATAAGCTTTTACATGTTGCTGACAAGTTCATTCCAAGTTACTTTTGCTTCATTTTAAGTCTGCTAAGATATTTGAACTAGAACCTAGATGAAAAATACTGGGTCAGATTTTGTGATTTTTTTTTTGTAGAGAAATGAATCTGTTTGCTTCATTATAACGTCCTCAGTTGTCAAACTTAGTAAGAAACCCCAGAGTGCATGATGTTTACTAAAGTTAGAGTAATTTAATATAAACAAAAATCATATTTTATTTTTTTTTCTACACAAAAGTATCTAATCAAACATGACATGCTGCTTAAAATATCTCACTGGTGGGAAGCTGCCAGACGCAGTTAAAGGTGACTCCGGTCCAGTCAGTAGTAGCTGAACGGGTCGGTAGTCATCTGTGGGGGGAGAACAGGTTCAGTTCGGGGAAGCTCCAGTGACGCAGACGGTAATTAAAAGATGGAGGAGATATCTGCATGTGCATAGCTGAAAGCAGGACTCACTCACACAAACACACACACACACACTCTCTCTCTCTGTGTCACCTTCAGGAGTGTGAAGGCCACACACACACACCCTCGTTGGTCACCGTCGCGAGCCCTCTGCCGCTTCACACTCCATACCCGCCGTCCTGAAAACTGAAAGAACTACGTCTGTGTTTAATTGATAGTTTTGATACGGGGGACAGAAGGGTGGCGTCCATGCTGTGGGGTCCTGGTGTATTATTTTTAAAGCCCAGTGTTGGCGGTGGTGTTCGCCTCCGTGGCTCATTCACGTCTTCTTTCTGCCTGCTTCACCTGAGCGGTATTGCTGTCGTTAGTTGTGTTTCCATTACAAATGGGCGCAAAACTATGTCGGTATTGGGTTAATGTCGACAGAACACAATTTCCCAGAATTTGTGGTGTTTTCATTTAATGAGAAACGCGATTAAAATCGCACACGAGGGCCGCTGCGGCGGCGCGCGAACCGGGCCGCATGTCTTCCCTCTCCCTCACAACCTGTCTGACCACTTTCAGATAAAGGCCGTAAAACTACTTCTTTTTTTTATCACTTTTTTTTCACGTTTTAAGTCTTTAAAAGCCATGCCGCGCTTTCATCCTCCTTCCACTTCCTTCCGTCTTTTCAGCCAGTTGTAACATCCGGTTTTTGATCGCATAACTCCTGTGATGCGAAAACGTTTTTTCATTGCAGTGTTACAAAATACGCTAATTTTACAACCGAAAAACCACCTCAACCTAGCACAAAACTTTCTTTTAATCATTTTTTTTTTTATTTTGAAATTGGGATTTCCATTATTCGAATTTATATTCGTAATTCCAATTTGCATAATTGAGTAGTCGGTGAAAACGCAGCTTATGTTTCACACTACTTCCCAGTGTGACGCATTTCGACGCCGTGTACCTGCTTCAGCGTGTTGCTACCATATTCTTCCGTAATCCTGAAGGTGTTTGTATTTTGAAAAAATATTCCTAAAAAGTATCCAAAATTGACATCCTAACAGGAATGAAGCAATTTTGAAGTATTCATCTGAGAAGTGAGTTTGTTGGTTTACAATAAAAAAGAATGTATCAGGAGACAGATTTCCTCCTGCCGTGTTTCTAGCTGTTTATTTGGGACCTTGCCAGGTTTTACCCTTCACCTTTCAGAATTTATTTGAAATATTTACATTCCTTCTCATTCCCCACATGACCTCAATGACTTTGTGGTTGTTTGTGAAAGCTGAATGTGTTATGAACCTGCCAATACTCCATTTAGAGGCTGATTTACTGTAAATCTGTTTTGCTACAGTTGTTTCTAGTGTTTTCTGCTCCTTGCCCACCGCATCGTAGAAAGAAACAAAAAGAAAATGACCTCACCTCGTCACCTGTCGCTTCCTTCTGAACATCCCTGCCAAATGAAGATATTTAATAGTTTATGTTAAATTATATGACAGTGAATTTGTTCTCCTTAGTGACATTGCTGACTAGTCTAAGCTTGAACTCTAACTTTGTTAATGTTAAAGCTTGTTGTGAGAATAAAGCTTTTTATGTGCTAAAAGGCTTTGGCTCCTTTTAATGTGTCTGTATTGAACATTAATCTGGTGTGTATGTTGAACCAATCAGTAGGGGTCTATGATACTGTATACTTTGGTATCGCTGATACAGCAGTATCGTTATCGGTACCGATACCGATACTGTTTGTTTAGGTTTGACGTATTGTCAAACTTCTGTCCTTTATGTGGGTTGTTTTTATTACTTGTAATAAAAGTAATCTTTATTACAAGTTTTATTACTTGTAATTAAAACAACTTGTCATTATTTTTGCTCAAATCCCAGGACAGAATTTGGACAAAGGTTATAGGTGGCTACAAATTACTGTAATAACATATTAACATGACAAACAACAGAAAAACAAACAAAACTGCAAAGTGCAAAAACATCATTTGAGAGCAAATAAATCAAAATCTTTTCATGGTGGAATTGAGAAACTACAAAACAAAAATAAGATAATCTGAAACTAAAGCATTGATCCGATACTGATACTGACTGGTATTGATATCAATAGTTTGGATTCATCTCAACCAATCAGAAACTTGTGGTCAATTCTTGATCACAAAGTCTGATCAAAAATGTCAACTGAATTGATTTAATTTGTGTATCAACCTTAAGTTAAAAGATCTAAGAATGTGTTTGTTTATGTTTTGCTTTATTCTTGCTCTGATCAGATGGAACTTGACAATAAAGCCCTTTGGACGCAAGATGAGATTTATTGATCTAATTAGCATGTCGGCTTCCACCACTCTTCACACCATGTTTCTAGCAAGCTCACCTGATTAAGGGGGTTCAGGGGATGATATCAATATTAACAGATCTCTGTAATCATTTGTTTTAAATGGTGAAGGTTAAAGATCCAAATCGCTCATGTAAATTCCACTCAGTGGACACATGTTGACTTCTTTCAAGTAACGTTTTTTAATGGGAGTTCTTCCTCATCCCCATTTACACCTCAGCTTTATAAGCTGCAGACTTACTGGAAGATGTGACGGCCTGCAGTTTGAACACCAGTCAAAGTAACGATTAACTACAGCCGTCTTCTTGAAGCAGTGCCGTAAACAGAAACGAGACCACATCAAACCAGTCTTGGTGCAAGTTCCCTTCAGCAATTAATGTCAGCACCTTGATGACAGGAAAGTCAAAGCATCGACTTCCAGCAGATAACAGGCCCTTTTGTTGAACACGGAGATTACATCAGAGACTATAAAGGCTTTCACTGTAAAGCAGGTTCCTCCTCCTCAGAGGAAACCAGAAGGACTGTTTATAAAAGATGATTTCGATAACAGCTCTTTGTCTCTTCCTTTTCCCTCCACACAAGCAGAAAAGCAACTGCGACTTAGTGTGCGCCCCATCATAGTTAGACGACGGTTGCCATGGCGGACAGTCAGCGTCTAGGTGTTTGCAGTGGATGAATGGAGGTGACTGTCCTCCAGGTTGGAGGAGGGAGGCTGGAGGAAGGCTAATTGCAGGCTGCGCAGTGATACAGGAGGTGAGGAATGTGTCTGAAGAGCCTGACTTTGATGCTCCGAGTCGCAGGAAACCTGCTGACGGGGCCTCGCCAAGCAGCCGTGCTGCTCACCAATGCTTCAGCGTGGGAGTCCTGACTGAGTGAAGTAATTCCCAGCAAGCTTTAAATTAAATCTGTGCCCACTCTTTCCCTCCAGGAGAGAGAGAAAGGCGTGGGCAGGCTCTGACTCCCAGAGCAGCGACCCTGAAGGAAAAAAAAAAAAAGATTTTGTTCAAAGTGTTAGTCACGCATTATAGATTCATTCCACACGCACTGACGTTTTTGCTTACCGGTAATGAAAACATGACAGACATCTAAGATGAGAAAGATCAGAATCTCTTGTCAAAACTATAAAAATATTTCTGAGAAACATGGGCTACATATTTAATACTGACTAAAAGTCCATCCATCCATCCATCCAT
>NW_006800427.1:59804-74793 GCF_000485575.1 Poecilia formosa
ATCCATCCATCCATCCATCCATCCATCCATCCATCCATCCATCCATCCATCCATCCATCCATCCATCCATCCATCCATCCATCCATTTATTTTCTTTCACTTATCCGGCATCGGGTCACGGGGGGGTAGCAGCTTAAGGGAGGCCCAGACTTCCCTCTCCCCAGCCACTTCTTCCAGCTCCTCCGGGGGAACCCCAAGGCGTTCCCAGGCCAGCCGAGACACATAGTCCCTCCAACGTGTCCTGGGTCTTCCCCGAGGCCTCCTCCCGGTGGGACGTGCCTGGAACACCTCACCAGGGAGGCATCCAGAAGGCATCCTGACCAGATGCCCGAGCCACCTCAACTGGCTCCTCTCGACGTGGAGGAGCAGCGGCTCTACTCTGAGTCCCTCCCGGATGACCGAGCTTCTCACCCTATCACTAAGTGAGAGCCCAGACACCCTGCGGAGGAAACCCATTTCGGCCGCTTGTATCCGTGACCTCGTTCTTTCGGTCATGACCCAAAGCTCATGACCATAGATGAGGGTAGAAACGTAGATCGACCGGTAAATCGAGAGCTTCGCTTTTTCACTCAGCTCTCTCTTCACCACGACGGACCGGTACAGCGCCCGCTTCACAGCAGACGGTGCCCCAATCCGCCTGTCGATCTCCCGCTCCCTTCTTCCCTCATTCGTGAACAAGATCCCCAGATACTTAAACTCCTCCACTTGAGGCAGGACGACCCCCCTGACCTGGAGAAGGCACTCTACCCTTTTCCAGCTCAAGACCATGGCCTTGGATTTGGAGGCACTGAGCCTCATCCCAGCCGCTTCACACTCGGCCGCGAACCGCTCCATTGAGAGCTGCAGATCACGATCTGATAAAGTCAACAGGACCACATCCGCAAAAAGCAGAGATGAGATCCCAAGGCCACCAAAACGGATCGCCTCAACACCCCGGCTGCGCCTAGAAATTCTGTCCATGAAAGTAATGAACAGAACCGGCGGAGTCCAACTCTCACTGGAAACGAGCCCGTGGAAAAGTTAATTCCAAAAAGTATTTTGATCCTACAAGCGAGCCTAATAATAACACTCGCTGTAACTTGTTGAACAAGACTGTATTTGATTTTTCTCTCTCTTTTGATTCTTTATATTTTAATATTGATATAGCAACTTTTTTCAGTCTTAATTTTTTTGTGGCTCTATCTTTGTCTTGCAGACAATATGAGAAGAGCTCTATAAATACCAATCCATCCACCATCCACTCAGTTTGATTTATTTTATGTGTTTTGTATTTTTAAATTCAGTTTTTCATTTCCATACTATTCATTCTAACATTAAAACGCAAATCATGCCATATAAAAACAGCATATAAACTGATAGACACATTCCTAATTGTTTTTGATATAACACAGACGTTTCCTTCTTGGTAAGGCAGACCGTGACCCCGGAGTTTCCTGGTTGGATTTCTGTTCCTTCCTGGGGGTTAGTCCGGGGTGGAGACCTGTCAGGAAGTTCACCTGGCGTAAATAAAACATCTGCCAAGTCTGTGTGTATGCAGCTGTGGGGTGGAGGAGGCTGCTGTGGCAACTCCTGTGGTGAAGGGAGGTGCAGAAAGAACAGCAAGAAAGGAGTTTGGTTCTGAATTAATTGATACAGTATCTCACAGATCTTTAGTTTTGAAAACAAAAATTTGGTTTTATTTACTTATGTTATAGCTGGTTTTTGGTCAACAAAAATGTATTTATACCCTTTTTGAATAACCAATAGAAAATAATTTAGCACTGTTATTACAGCACTGTTATTTCCTTTCCACATTAAAGGAAGGCTTGTTCCGAATTCACACAGAGAATGCAGAAAGTTGGGAAGTGTAAAACAGACATGACGCCAAGAAGCAACAACACAAAGCAGGAAACTCTAGATGTTCACAAAACACTGCTATTGACTGTAAATTTTCAGAGAAAGCAATCCAGCAAAACAAAACGAAATGGACTGCGATCAAACTAGCAACAGCAAGTTTGAAAAAGTTAGTAGAAGTCAGAATCAATAGGACAATTTTTATTCCATGCATGCAAATTCACAGGGGACACAACGCATTCCAGAGCAAAGCACAACATGAAGACAGTTCTGTCAGATTTCTTCAGTCTCTGAAAAAACACGCAGGCATAGACAGTAGATGGACAGTAGAAAAACAGAATGTTAGAAAGGTCCAACTTCATCTGCATGTTTCTTTACAAACCCAAAGAATACTTGAACTTTTACTGCAACTTTTCAGTGACTCACTGAGGTGTTATTTAGTTTTGTAATCAGTGTAGCTGTTTCCCATCCCTACTGCATGAGACAGCTTGTGAGACCCACAAAGGGGTATTCCAGTCCAGAACCGATGGATTACATTTCTTTGTTCCTGTGAATTTTCCGCTTCAGCCTCAGAAACACGTTTGATGTCACACGGGTTTTGGATTGGATTAAGGCCGGGGGATCAGGTTGATTGCTCCATAACTCGTCACTCATTCCAGTTGTATTTCCTCCTCAGCACCAGGCAACATGGCCTCTGCGTGAATTCAGATGTGTTCAAACTGACACGTGGCCGTAATATTGAACCCTTAGACCAAAGTATTGATTTTAAAACTGAGAAAACTGGAATTATGAAAATAAATTTGCTTAATGGAAACATAGCAATTTTGAAAAAAAACAAACAAAACAAAAAAAACTCATGTTTTTCGATAAAAAGTTTTTGTGCTAGCACGAGGCGGCTCCTCAGCCGTATGTAACATTCTGCAGTAATCTCTCGAGATCTTGTCATTTTCTCCAGTAACAGGGATGTGTGGGGGTTTCTTGCTGACAGTTTGGCTTCACATAGATGTCTTGTAATTGTTAGAGTCCTTACAAGTAACTATGGGCTGGTGCTGGTCATCTGCTGAGCGTTTGCCATGTTTACTGCTCGTCGATCCATCAGAAAGGTGGTTTTCCCTTTTCCCCCGGATTTTCCAGCTGCATACCAGCCGTCTAACTGTTCTCCTTGGGGTATTAGGAATGTATTTGCTGCCTTTCATCTTTAGAAATGGGCCACCTGTTTGACTCCTGTTCCCAGAATGAATGATGTCACTGAGGGAACGCCATGCTGATAAACAAGAAAAACAGAATCAGAACTCCTACATACTAGGGAATTTTTTTGCAATGTAGAAATATCATTTGTATCATAAACAAGAACTGATCTGATCAGAGATGTTGGGCTGTTGCAGTTTTCAACCCCTATTAGTATAAATAAAGGAGTGAAGTCATCTGAAACACGCCAACACTAAACTGCTAAGGAAATGAAAAAAAAAATGGCACAAGAAAATGCTGAAAACAAAAATATTAGCAGAAGCTAACTCTAAACCGCTAAACACATTTTAAAAAATAGCAGAAGACAACACTAACTATTAAGATGACTGCAAAATCATCTTCATCTCCTTCCAGCTGATGACTGGTGTGAGACTCTCTACCAGCTCAGTACTCAGTTTCAGATTTGGCATCTGGTTTTTCTACATATTCTTACTTTAAAGTTGAATGAATAGGATCACCACATATAATGTGACGTAAAGTTCCCCCAAGTCATGAAAATGTGTAACATTATAAAGCAAAACCTTGTATAAACGGCTCAAAAACAGCGTCCATCTTGAAAAATGGCCGTCATCTTGAATTTTAAGTGGCCAATGGGGAATATGAAAAGCATATGACCTCAGTGGTGAGCATGCACATTTTTATGCTTGTACCCACACATTTCTACAGCAATATTCTGCACTAGCAGCAAAACTAGTGGAAAGTAAGTAACCATGAAAACAGAACACACCTCAAAGTAACCAAGAACAGAACAGTAATGGATCACTCCAGCACAGATCTAACCATACTTTTCAACATGGGTCATCTCTTGTTTGTAATTGGGATTATTAATGTTATATTATTTAAATTCACCCTCCGGGTTCTTTCTTCTTCAAGTAAATATTCTACGAGTTTAGACATCCTAATGTGAGTAAATATACCAATGATTATGTGGTTGAGAGGCGCAGACCAAATCTAATGTGAAGTGCGTCAGCTGATGCTTTACGCGGCCACAGCACAATGAGTAGCCAGGATGCAGCTAGGTAACACTCTTACTGAGGCACGACCACGAAAACCCCAATCGAAGAGTTCAGCAAGCGTCACAGGAGGGCGACCACAGGAATGTTGCTCTGCCAAAAGGCCTACTTTCCTAGAAATTTCTTTTTATTGATCTTTTTCTGACAGACGTAGAAACGAGAAGAAGGATTTTGCTGTTGCCCTTCAGTGACGGACGGCAATAACCGTACAGACAGCAAGTCTGTCTATATGCTGAGTCAGTCGGCGTATAGGGAGAGATGGCGGGCGCCGGAACAGATCGACCTCTGCTCCTAGATGGAGTGGGCTGATGTCTCTGTCTCTGTCATCAGATCAGTCTGGGACCTGGCGCATATCCCCCCACTGAGATCCATTGACATCACTTCCCTCCCAAACAGCAACAAATGGATGGGTTGTTGGGAGAGTGAGAAAAAAAGGAAAGGAGGCAGTTTGAGTCAAGCACTTGGAATCCATGATATACTGTAGTGGGCTTTGTGTTAGAGAGGGGAAAACCAGCTACATCATCCCTGTAAGTCTTTTGTTTACCCCAGACATCAGGACAACTCCTTTTTTATCCATTAGCTCTGTCTTTCGTCACAATGGACTAATAGGTGTGAACGTTTAATGAGGGGCTCAACTGCATCACCGAGGTTGTTCTGAGATCATGCTGGGTGACCTATTGTACCACAGCATTTGGAACAAAGAAGCTCCTCACGCTGGAGCTTATTCACAGCAAACTTCTTTCTTTGGGATCTTTAGATGATCAAATGTTTTTTTGTTTTTTTTGTTTTTGCAGTTTGGACATCCTACAGGATTTCCTGCCAGGATGCATGAAAAGGCAAGGCGTGCTAAAGTCGTTTCCACGAGGGAACGTGTAAGAAATTAAAAAAATACTTTTGCTCTATTGCTTTATCCCAAACCAGATGCTTTGTTGCCTTGAGTGCTTGTGGGTGACAACTGCAGCATATAAACTGTACAAGAATGTATTCCTAATGTTGAGCAGAGCACTGCACACCGCTAGCATTAACTTAACTACTGTTCTCTGTATCAGCTGCAGCTGTGGCAAGTGCCAAAAACCGTTCAGCACCCAGAAGAATCGCACCAAAATAACTCAGCACAGCCATTAACATCTAAACCACTGGCAACAAAACAGAGTGAACGCGTAAGCGGAAATGTCCAAATTGTGCCCCGAGAGTCAGTATTGCGTGTATTATTTAACTGCTTTAACTCTCTTAGTCATGGAGTTCACTAGAGCCTCAAAGGTTGCCACTGGAAACCTCTCGTCTATCACGAGGAGCAGGTGGATGTTAGAGACCGTGCGCTCCTCCACTTTCTGTTTGAGAATGCCTCACAGAAGCTGAATAGGGTTTAGATCTGGAGACGCAAGCAGTCGTCTCGGTGGTGCGTCTGCTGTCGTCATCATGTTGGAACGCCTTCCCTTCCACACTGAAGGGATTTGCTCATGCTATGCTTCAGTATGTCATACTGCATGTTGGGATTTATTGATCTCTCGATGAACCGTAGCTCCCCTCAGCCAGCAGCAACATGACACTCCCCCATCCTCTAGACAAGAACGTCTAGAGGATGGTCTTGTCTAGAGGATGGGTATCAGGTACTCCTCACCTGGTTGCTGCCACCGTCTCGACACCTTGTGACTCTAAATATGTTTGTCTTGGTCTCTCTAACCACATGACATAGTTGCCAGTGATCCCTGGTCTGTGTCCTGGTTGTCTTTAGCAAACTGTCTATGTGCTCCGTGGTTTCTTCCCGTTAAATGGGAGTTTTCCCTCTCCAGTGTCGTGACATGCATACAAAGTGTGAGGGATTGCTCTGAGGTCAATGACACAACACCACGCTACATGCTCATCCAGGAGGAAGTCTGCAAGTCAATGACTCGACGCGATCCACTGGATTCCTTAGAAAAGACAAACTGAACTGAACTGAATCCAGCAATGACTCACCAGAGGTCATTGACCTTCAGGGATCCACCTGCTGCATGGCAGGTGGATCCCCAACTTTGGGAATCATCTAGAGTTGGTGTTTCCTACCAGCTCCAGGAAACACCTTGCTCTGTCTAAAACCTCAGCGTAGGCGTGTCCGACCGTGGTGTGTGGCAGGAAAAGTTGTGAACAATAGAAACAAAAGGCCTTAAGATACAATTAGAACAGGTTCTGTTATGTGTGGTAAGAACACTTTATCTCCCTTTGAGTTCAAAGAACGTTTTCATGCCACATCGCCGCTATGCTTAGACGCAACATGAGAAGGATGTACATATCGGTCCCTTACCTGGACTATTTATGGGTTCTATTACCATAAATAAAAAGCTACTCCCTTGGGAAGAAACTGATGCTGCTATGTTTTTTTACAGATGTCATGGCAAAAGAGTCTGTGGTGGTCGGCCTTGATTTTGTTGACTTTGTGAGAAAAGAAGTGGCTTAATGGCAGATCCCACAGAGTGACCAGCGGGGAGGAGAGCGCCGCCGCCCGTGATGTTTCCAGGCCTGTTGTCTGCCCGTTTCCACGAGTGACCACGCAGCCGCGCCGGTGCTGCCAGGATTGTGCGTGAAAGCCCGACAATAACTCGCGGCTCTGCAACTCCCAGGGCAACCCAAACCCCTTTGCACTGTGAAAACTATCAGCGTGGGAAAGAAGGGATGGACAGCCGCAAATGAAAAAGAGGAGAGCGGCGGTTTGTGTCAAAGGAAGTCGTCGACCCGTCCTAAGGTTACAAGTGTTCCTCTGAAAAGATCGGGAGGAGAGGTCGCCCGTGCTTCCCAAAGCAACTGCTCTGTTTTGACTCTACGGAGACTGAAAACAGCAATCGGAGCTCGGCGTGGACTTGGTAACCTGGTAAATAATATTGGATGTTATCTGCAAACCTGAGTAGAGATCCCGCCTGACTCACAAGAACAACAGACAGACACCCCTCGGCCGGAGCGCTGCTGTCCCCACCCAAGAACGTAAGGAAGACATGGGGAGGCTTCTGTAATGGGTTGCCTCATCCTGTGTTGTGTCTCTGCTCATCTTCAGCCAATTTACACCCACTGCTCTGTTGACTCAGGTGCGTGTGTGTGTGTGTGTGCGCGCATGTGTTTAAATTAGGATTTGATGGAAAATGAATGAAGAAAGACCTTGGCAAATCCATTTTTCTTTCTACATGATCTCAGAGCACTTCCTCCACGCCCACCTTGGAGATGACACTGTGGTCTTGGTTTTTTGAGACTGGGCATGAGCACATCAGCTCTGACCACAAAGAGGAAGTAGAGGGCAAGACTGGGAGATCCTGTAGAGGCCCGGATGAATGGAGATGTCTCCTGCTGATTAGTTTAAACACAGGGCTTTCCTTCTGGCTCCAGCCACTTCCTAGTCTGGGTACACAGCAGTTAAAAGAGGCTGAAGGCCTTTTATTGTATGGAGGACTTGTTCACATGAGAGATGAAGTCTGGAGGTCACAGTAAAGGTATTTTCAAGATGCCGGTTTTGGTTGCGGTATCTTCCCACTCAGATGCTGATGCATTAAGTCACATTTTGTCACATTGCAGCCGTAAACGACAGTGAGTTTACGGTGACTGTGACCAGCCCAGAGTTGTGCATAAATGTAAAGTGGAACAGAAAATGATACAGTACATCGTCTTTCCACACACCGCATACAGGAGATAGGCAAGAAAGTGTTTTGCCCTGCATGCAAAATGTCATGTGTGGTGCAAAACTAAAACCCTGTTCACTCAGGAAAAGCAAATTATTTGGGGGGGTGTGAGACGCCATAAATAACTGAAACCCCAACATCTGCTTTTTATGTGTCACATTCACACGGGCTAACCGAAGCCTGAGATGTTTCTGAAATTTAAAGATGCTATATTAACTATACTTGAGTTAATTTGTGAAAGCTACTTTAGTCTTTTACATTAAATTTAGATCTGATTTTGTTCTTTCTCATCAGCCTGTTCGCTTTGATGCCGTACGTCATGTATGGCATCAAAGCGAACACAACCCTTTTAGGTGTTCATCAAAACCCAAAAGGTTTTCATAAAACCCTCACTCTTAAATAAAAAAGCAGCCAGGAAAACAAAACCTGCCTAATTGCATGTCAGATCCTGCCCATTCTTTGCTCAAACCACAGAGATGTTATTATCACAGGACCTCCAAGTTCTTTGAAATATACAAGGTTATGTGCCGGGGATTTTTTTCACTTTACAAATTACTGACATTTGTAAAGTAATTTTTTATTTCTTTTATTGTCATTGTAGGTAAGAAGGAGGACATACTTGATGTGTGAGGCATGGTCACTGCACTGCACTTTGAAGGCCTTTGATGTAAACCGCCCCCTTGTATCTCTGGCTGTATGCTTAGGGTCTTTGTGCTGGGGAAAGACACATCTCTGCCAATGTCAGGCCCTTCATAGCCTGGAACAGTTGTTCTCAGCAGAGCATGGTGCTGGCGCCATCGTGGTTCACTGTGGGAACGGTGAGTTGTGTGCGTTACTGCGCAGCCTTAGTTTTCCAAAATGCATAGGCCAAAGAGTTTCATTTCTCCCTCATTTGACCAGACAGACCGCCTTCTTTGTCACGTTTGCAAACCGGACTTCTTCATTCTTTCTATCAACAACGGCTTCTTCTTGTCACGTTTATTTAAAGTCCACATTTGCGACAAATACTTGCAAACAGGTTGGTAAGAATTCTGGGGTTTTATTGAATGTAACAGACCTTGCGGCCCGGTTCCCAGATTTAAGCTTCTCAGATCTCTGCCATCAAAGGCGATTCATGGTTTCAACTTCCACTCAACTGCAAGATTTGAGAGAGAGAGAAAGAGAGAAAGAGAGAGAAGGAGAGAGAGAGAAGTCATCATCTGCACCCATCTGCCAAGGTCTGTTTAACGACCCTGCGTTTTCATGCTCATATTTCTCTGTATGTAAACATCAGTCCTCTCCCACACGCTCCTGGAGCTCTACCCAGGCTGCTTGTGGGAAATCCTCTTCCTCACCAGCATGTGGCTCCTCCCACAGCCTTTTCTCCAGCATGTCATCACCAACAGGATGTGTTTAGATCAAGACGCTCATTAGGACGTTCATAGGCATCGATTCTGCCGGCAGCTTCGTTATTGTCACACATTACGTCCCTCCGCAGAGTCCTGAAGACGGCCTGCTTCCATTGGCCGCTCCGTCCAAACTCTCCCACACTCTCCAAGCCACACACATCAGCTGAAACTGTATCCGCCTAATGGCTTGGAATACCCCTGCTCAGGCTGATCATCACTCCAATTTTCTCTTCAAACGGGCAGTTTTGATAAAACCGCGAGATGGTGCGATGTGACGGGAGAGGTGGAGGTGGGGGACGGGGTGTAAACATTGGAGTTGCCATGGAGGCGGCTATAAAATTGTGTGTGTGTGTGTGTGTGTGCGTGTGTCTCGTTGTAAACTTGGAATGACCCTCTTTCCATAGAGGATGTGGGAGTGAGGGGAAAGAGACAATTCTCAGTTTTTTATGCCTCGGGTCTTGCAGAGCAGAAAGATGAAAGAGGGTCGATGATAAACAGTGGAAAAACCTGGGTAGGTTCTACCTTCAGCCCGGGTTTCTCACGTGCCCGGAATCCGGGATCGACACGCCATCGCCTTGGTGCACACGCTCAATCAAAGGCCAACGCAGCAGCCGCGCCGGGACGGCAGGATGCGTGCCATCGAATATTTTTGCGCCGGGCAGCAGCTCCACCATTTCCTCGCTAATTCCTGCACTTCTCCCCTCTCTGGTTTCAAAACAGGCTGAACCCAGCGGAATCCTGCTGGTTGCTTTGAAGCCGAAATAGCCACGGCCAGAACCAGAGCCAGACTGACCGGGCCCTGCTCACTATGACTCCACAGTCTGTCTCTGCACCCTGAACCCTCACCCTTGACCCCAGAGACCTCAGACGGAGACAAACCGCTGACGTCAGGCGGCAGGCTGCAGCGTGAGGTTTCAGGGTTTAACGCCGGGGTGAGCGCAGGGCCATGGTCGACGAGGAATGCTCTGCAGGCCAGAGATAATGCTTTGCTTGTAGCGACGCGAGGGTTGGTGTGGTAAACATCCTTGTCTGAAGTTTGATCTTTGAATGCAGACGATTTTTTTTCTTCTCCTTTCTACTTTACCTCATTTATTGCCTCCATCTTTAGTTACGAGGTTTTTGTCAAGCTGGCATCCTCTGCTGGAGTGTCAGGTTCCACTTTCTGTCAGGCCGCCAAGAGCAGCACACAGGGGCGTGAAGACAGATCAGGGGCAGTTCGACAGGCTGCTGCTGAGGTTGGGCCGGTTTGCTCTTCTCCACCCCAGAAGGAAGGGAACCACGTTACCTGGACGCTGGGAATGTGGAGAGTGAGTGGGTGTATGGCGTACATTTTCATGCGCGTTTACATTGGGTGAGTGTGTGTAAACATCTGTGTGTGAGCATGAGGGTGGGAATGTGTGATTGGGTCTGTGTGTACCTGTTCATGTGTCAGGTTGGGTCCTGAGCCGCCCCCCTCATCTCATTTTCCCCTCCTGTGACGGGTACATCTACTTTTCAATGATGTTATAATTGTTATTGTTATATATGCATATGTTGTTTGTTGCTGTGGTTTATTGGTCTTGTTTCCTCTCTTTCTGCAGGTGTGGAGACAGACTTCAAGGGTGTTGACTTGTGCTCTTCTTTCTCTCCTTTACTCCTCTCTTCATCTTTCCCCCTAAACCTTTTTCCCTTTGTTTTCCATCTCTGTGTCCGTTAAATTAGATATAAACCCCCCAAAATGTCTAATAAAGTTTTATATGTATATATGAAGTGACGCAATGTTCCACTTGTAGAAGCAAGCTGGCCCAACATGAAAAATTAGGGCCAGCTAAACATGACCTGCCACCACCGTGTTTGAATGTAGGTGTTTTCTTTCTGCTCTACTTCTTTCTCATTCGTCCACAGAACAATTTCTCTTTATGCTTTTAGATCATCAAGATGTTTCTGGTAAATGTGAAACTGACCTTTATACTCTATTTGGTCACTAGTTGTTTTTGCCCGTTTTCTCTTCTTGTTTCATCATGAAAGGAGGATGTTTTGTAAAACCGACGATTCCTTCAACAGAAACACACCTGGAGTGTAGCTTTGATTCTTTCATGTAAGTTTGAGGAGTCCTTTAACCTCCATGGCAACCATTCGGCTGTGCAGAACGTCTTGGTGGACCGAGCAGCTCCTCCTTTTAGCTGCAGTTTCCAAGCTTCCACAGAACAGAGCACGACTCCCACTCAGCTCCTTCAGACTAGTCAGCAGCAATCAGCAAACACCTGGTGGATCTGCTCACCTGCTGAACTTGTCATACAAGCTACTTACTGGTAGGGTAAAAGCCATGTTGTGATGACTTCCTGAAGGCGGAGTTTCAGAAAGAGCAGGAGCTTCTTAAAGAGACAGAGGCCCAATTTCAAGGAGTTAAACTACAACGTAAAATACTTTTAAGACATATCGGATATGGACAACATTTTTATAACAACCGGAGGTAACATAGTTACTTGATTGTGCTATAAAATGGCCCTATGTGCCTGGAAAACACATAATACCGGCCCTTTAAGGGATCAGCTAAAATGCCACTTTAACCTGTGGACAGCCTCTGCTGAACCACAGCTCAGATCTCCTAAATCCTAAATGTACATTTCTGAGGGCACAGGAAACCCGCAGGTCCTAGCAGTGCATTAATGACCCCTGACCAAAAGAGGAGTGCATCTCACAGCTACATAGCCTTACTTCCACTGTCAGTGCCAAGAGCCTGCTACGTTGAGCCAAACACGGGAGTCTGCTGGAGCCATAATGTGGGTTCAGAAGGTCCATACCGAGAAACTCCAATCCCTGCGTTTTAGAGGCTGAACATCAACAGGTCTACACACGTCTTGCAAAAAGTCTGTGGGGGTAATGTGAACTACTACAACATAACCAAAATCATGTGTGGTTTTATGAAGTTTGAAAGTCCATAATGATGGAGTATTAAATGATTGCAGCACCACGAGGTTGGGGAGTGGGAGGGGTGGGGGCGGCTGTAAAAAAACAGCTTTCTCCCATGAACTCCTCTGGCTCCTTTAAATTAGTTTGAATTTCGCAAACTCGCCCAGCATAGTGACGGCCGTGCAACCGCCCCTCTGCTCCCATTGTCGCTGCTCCTGCCTAAAATAACCCGGCTCCTGCAGCGTGCTCCTTTTTCCTGCTGGCTGTCTGAAACCCTGCTGTGTTGCTGTACTGGCAGCGGGACAGCGGCAGGGTTGATGGAGGTCACTCTCTGGGCTAACGGGAGCCAGTGCCATGTTTAGATGCCACGGAGAGGCACCGTCGCCACGGAGAGGCACCGTCGCCACGGAGAGGCACCGTCGCCACGGAGAGGCACCGTCGCCACGGAGAGGCACCGTCGCCACGGAGAGGCAGCGCCACCACGCCTGCAGGTGCCTGGGGCCTGACCGGGCGCCTGCAGTAACCATGCATCACTGCTCCCTCTGATATGTGCGAGAAGGCCTGAGTCGGAACATGCAATAAAATTAATACCACCATTGGCACACAGTGTAATTACGCAGTTCATTTGAACTATGGTCATTTTAACGATGTTCATTTCTGGTGTTTGTTTCTTCTATTGTTCAGTCTGTTTGCTTTTATTGTAAAGTCATTTTGGGTGTTCTGAAAGGCACTTCTGAATAAAATGTATTATTATTATTATTATTATTATTATTATTATTATCGTATTACATGTTTTTCCCCCTTCTATTTACACGTGTAGTAACATTACATCAGGCCTTTTGAACCAATAATCACATCATAACAGACGTGTGTTTTATTGTATAGGGCAGAGTGAGTAATCGTGTGGAAGACAGAGACGCAAGAATGAATAAGTATGAGTAATAATTTATTTGTTGTGAAATTATGCCACATAAATAAACTGAATTGAATTGACTTATCAATTATCCTTTCAGTTAAATTTGTCGGGGCATCATCTGATGGTGTCGTTTGACACAGTGAGATAATATTCAGCCAATAAACCTCAAACACACACAACTACCAACATGCAAGATGGATCATAAGAAAAAGAATCAAATCAACTAACAAATGAATTATGATAAAAGCACTATTTAATCAGTCAACTTGATGAAACAGAAGTGGCTTCAGCCTCTGAGATGACAGGCCTGCAAAAAACAGGACGAAAGAACCAGAAAGTTGGCTGCACGGCTGATGTTAAAGGGACGGCATTGTGTATTTTTCTTGCACATTTTACAACACAATCAAGTCACTATGTTACTATAAAAATGCTGCTCACATCAAATATGAATTGAATTGAAATTGGGCTTGTGTCTCTTTAAAACTCTGCTCTTTCTGACACTCGGCCCTCTGGAGGTCGTCACTCTATTAACCCTTTAACAACGTTTTCACCAGCGTTTTCAAGCTGTATGCAAATTATTTCATTGAGATTTATGTTATTTTATTTAATAAAATGGTTCTGTGAAGGCGTCTGAGGTTTGTAAGAGAACATTAGTTTGACAGCATTATGAAGCATTGTGATACTGCTGTTGAATATTGAGATGGTGATGTTGTTTTCCTGGTTCTTTTATTTTTTTTTCCAACAATACAACATCTGTTGTGGGCACGAAGGAAAGTTACACTTCAAAAACACAAAGTCTTACCAAGTATTTTTGGTCTAGTTTCTAGTGTAAACATCCTAGTACCCTTCAAATAAGACAAAACGAACTTAAGGAATTTTTAATCAATATATATGCTTGTTTAGAGTCAAAAATGAGTTAATATTGATGGAAAAAGTCCTAGTTCCACTGGCAGATTATTTCACTCATGGGAAAAATGTCTTGTTAATTCATTTCCAGTCTTTGTTTTACTTCCCTGTTTGCACTGTTAGCTTCTGAACAACACATGGAGAAAGTGAGCAAGATGTTGATAAATTCCGAGCAACATCTAAGCAACCACATTGACCTGAAACGCTCCACTCAGGCCAGAAACAGAGCTAACATTAGGCTTCGATTTATCAAGCAGTCGTAAACAAAACCAGAAATAAGCAGCAGCATTTGTTTGCTTTTGCCGAATACGTATCTCTACATATTTGGGAAAACGGCGTCTGTGGCCTCAGGAGGTGGAGAGGTTTTCCACCAATCAGAGGGCCGGCGCCTCCAGCTCCATCTTCTTCAGTCTGATGGCCAAATTGCCCTGGAGCTGGGCAAATTCCTCTGCCTGCTTGTTGATGGGGCTCTTCACCTGGATAAATGATTACTCCAGATTTCTCATCTGAATAAGGAAGACTGCATGGTATATATATATATATGTATATATATATATATATATATATACACACACAGCTTTGAGTGACCAGAAAGTGTAAAGCCAAGTTTATTTGTGTAGCACGTTTCACCACAGGGCCGTTTCAAAATGCTGTACATCTTAAAAACATCAACAGTTATGAAACAGACAATAAATATTACATTTTGTCATCATCAAATGTGCTGATCAATGTTCCGCTTACTACCAATCAAAGACAACTCTAAACAGCTGGGTCTTTAGCCTTGATTCAATGGGACTCCGAGTTTCGGCTGCTTTGCAGTTTTCTGGAAGTTTGTTCCAGATTTGTGATGCATAGAAGCTGAATGCTGCGTCTCCATGTTCGGTTCTGGTTCTGGGCAAGTAATATCTACATGCATTGTTTATAAAAGCTTTTGGAAAGAGCATGAGCAATACTGTGAAGAAGGAAGAAGCTTTAGATTGAATTTGAATTTTGAATTTTTTTTTCTTTTGCCCGGTATTGTTATTTTGTAATTACGTTATATGTATAAATTATTTTCATTTTTCTTCCTGAAATACCAACATTTTGACATCAATGTATATTTTGATCCATCTGATGATGCAGTTTTTTTAAATATTAAATTATTAATGT